>NW_007245943.1:166454-241002 GCF_000164805.1 Carlito syrichta
TGTATACCTAACCCTGAATTGTACCCCACATCTTTAAAATAAAAAAAAAAAAAAAGAAATGAAAAAAAAAGTAGCAAGCGTGTTGGAGAAAACTTTTCTGGCCAGGGACTAGGAAATGTGTTCTTGTTCATGACACCAAACTAAACATCAAAATCAAAACTTACTTTTTCTCTACAAAAGATAGTGCTAAGAGAATAAAAAGATAAACTATATTTGGGAGATAATATTTTCAAATAACATGTATGACAAAGGACTCATGCCCAGAATATATAAAAAACTCTCAAAACTCAACAGTAAACATCTGCTTCCACCTAAGTGAAAATAACAGGGTCTGGATTTACCCTCTTGGCTAAAACTACCAACATAAAGCAGACAAAATATATGAAACCATGGTTTATGAGATACTGGACATCAAATAAATGCAGTGTTCCTTGAGAGGGGAAAAAACAAGTGAGCTTTGTGAATGCCAGTTTACTGCCTTGAGAGGGTTTACAGTATGTAATACAAGGAGGGGGAGTCAGGAAGAAATCAGGGAACTGGAGTCGAGGGAAAGAAGCTGAACATCTGAGGAGGTGAGGTTATCTAAATTTCACAAGACAAGATAAAGAAAAGATTCTCTTATTCCTTATTGGATCTCCAGCCATGCACAGAAGGACTAGCAGATATTAATACTAAATACTATAAAGATATTAGATAGATGGATAGATGGATCAATAAATGAGTGCTAGGGAAAATAGTCCTCCAGTGGGAGCACATTTTGAAGGCAAGATTTATTAATGAAATCAAGGAAGCATTCCTGTACGTTTGGAAAGACCCGCTGATATATACTAACTATACAACTCCTCATCAATGTCTCATTGGCCTGTGACTTGTTTCTTTGTGTATTAAGTAGTTATTCATCATATGCCATGTACCAACTCTGTTGATGTATTTTTTTAAATTTCATGTAAAATAGAACTTAAGTGGGGCATTCTGGAATGACAACATGCTCTCTGACTTTGGAATGCTTGTTCCTGAGGTCCAATAAGTGTTGTGGTTCAAAGTCCTGTTTATGTTTCTTTACAAGTCCCTAAGGTTGTCTCCTTCACTGATTCAGGGTGGAGTTAGACAGCGATTTTTTTTTTCCTCAGGAAAGCACATTCTGTTGAAAGCATCTTTGACTCTTATCCTAATACTTCTTCCCTAACACAGTAGCGTTTCTAAAGTTCCCTGACAATGTATGTTTTATTTAATAAATGCTTTATTTAAATGGCCAGCCTTCAAATGGCACCAACGCTACAAATTTAGTAGCAAAACTTCCAAGTTATGTCTCAAAAAATTATTATCTTAAGGGCTTAGGAAAGTCTAAAGTGATCTAATAATTATTCTGTTTCCTTTTGGGCATGCTTCCATGCCACATACGCTTGGGCAACTGACACCTCTGTTAGTCATCTTATGCAAACAGTCTAGATCCGTGAATGCTAGATGTCTAAAATTAATTCTAGTCTGTTCTGGAAGTGGGTGTAGGGGAAGTATATTTGTAGAATTTTATGCACAGTAATTGGAACTTACATTTTCTATTCATATTTTTCTGTGACTTACAAAGATATATACCTTTGAGTAAAATTTGGGAATTGACAGAAAATGATGGAATGAATCAAAACTTCTGAGAATTTTTTTCCTGTATAATCACCCAAAGGGGGAAAACAACTTCAGCACTTGCCAAAACAAAAGCACATTCCTATTTACGATCAATGGGATTGAGACAATACTGCCAGCCAAACTGAGCTACAAACATTGTTTCAGGAAGGACTTCTGCAGAAACCACGTGGCCCCATCCCAAGTGCTCTAGCATAGGCTTCAGCGGTAGAAATGAGACAAGATTTCTTGTTTGACTCAACTTCCCCTTTTGTCTAAATTGCCTGGTTCATTTAGGAGCTTCATAGACTGTCTAATGGATTCAGAACTCAATCCTCTTTCCTTCATTCCAAAGCCACCTACTCTGTTTTCTGTCTTGGTGCTTTATACCAGGTCTTTGTCCTCCTATCTCCACACTGCTGCTTCCTTTGCATTTTTTCCTTGGATCTTGACTTCGGTTTCATCACTCAGTGCTGTCTTTCAGATCTTTTCATCCTACTCTGTAACCCACAGGTCAGTCAAGTCAGTCTTGACTCACTTCTATATTGTTCCTGAAACCTCAGCCCAAGTCTAACATTCTGGATAAATGAAATTATGATTAATGCAACCACACTGATAGAATACTCCATAACAAAAAACAGTACAGAAAATGAACTGTAAAGGAAAATGCTTGAGTCAGAACTATTAATCATCTTCAATAAGATGAAAAGAAGAATGGCAAGTACAGACTAGTTTGAATTCTATAATGATTCAGGCTGATAGCAGTGGCAGTAAAAAGCAAAGGAATTTCTGTGAAAAGTCAAATTAGGAAAACCATAGATAGATTCCAGAAATGTAATGTAGGACGCATAACAAGAGATATCTATATAAGAGAAGATAACAGGATGTGGAAAGTAGATCATGAAATCTAACTAAAAATTAATATTCATTCTAAAGGAGAACATAAAACAAGCATGTCTGGACAGATAGCCAAGGTGATAATTACAATTTAACAGTATTAAAACAAAACCAAAAACTGAAATTGGATACTGAAAAGGTTTAACTGTGTCCTCAACAAAATCAGTTATAGCAAAGTAACCAAAATCTGGTAAAATTATTTAAATTTTAAGAAAAATGAAATGATTTTCCAAGCTTACAAGGATACAAATAAAATTATATAAATATTCAAAGAAGCCCAACTCAAGAAATTCTCAAGACATTTCTGCTACAACATCCAGTACAGAAGACAATAGGATGATGACTTTGCAGCATTAACAGGGAACATTTATCCAAGAATACTTTCTTAGCCGAGATGAGTCACATGAAGTCATGTGAAGGTATAAAAAGATGATATTTGTTCTACACACTTGAGTTCTCTGCCTTCAGAGATGACTCATGGATATTGTCCAAAATTCTGATGCTCTGAAAAAAAAAAATCTTGAATGAAAATAAAAATTGATCATCAAAATTAACTTTAGGGATAAACATATGAGAAAAATGAGGCATGACTTTACTGAATGGAAATGGATAATGCCAATAAGTCAAAGATATTAAATATAAGTACCAAATCAGAACACACAAACAAAACAGAAAAGTCAAACCTTCATACAAAACTACTGAAGAGTGTTGAAAATGGAAAGAGGAAAAGCACAAATGGTTAAAATTCCCTCATATGCTAAAGTAAAAAAATTATTGTGAGAGCAAACTCTGGCATGGGAAGAACAAGCAAGACCAGAGTAAATTCAGGAGGCATGAAATAGAAGACTTTGGTAAGTTACTCTAAGCTTTAGATTTTTAAACTGGGATTGTTTTTTCCTTGTCTCTTCTCACCATCCTAGTGGTGAGTCTGGGAGAAAAAGATCAAGGAAGCTACTTGTCTGTTGTACATTTAGGCCACTTAGGACTGAGTAATTACATATATATACTGTAGTTACTCATGATCCAGCTCAGTTAAGAGGACCAGAGATTTTTACATAAAGATTGAGGTCAAAATCCTCAGTATGGCAATTTTATAAAGGTATTATTTAAAAAATTTGATAGTAAAATCAGATTTTTAAAACCCTATTGAAGTTTTATCGAATGTATTAGTATATTAATGTATCCAGGAGCAAACTTTATTTAATCCAGTTAACTCAGTATTTCCAAACCAAAACTTGTCACAGAACCTCTTTATGTGAAATGCCAATTAACATAGTTACAGTATTTTTAACATAGCACTGCCTTGAAGTAATATATATTGATTGCTTATAAATGCTAGGCATATGCTTTTTAATGCTTTATAAATATTAAGTCATTTAATCCTCATATCATCACTAGGTGGTAGGCCCCGTTATTTAACAGATGAGAAAACTAAGGCAAAGGGAGACTAAATAATTTACTCAAGATCACCCAGTTTGTAAGAGACATAACAAGAATTTAACTCAAGCAGGCTAACTCCAGAATTCAGGCTCTAAGTCCAGCATCCTATTAATTCCTGCCTAGTTACAAATGTCTTCCTACTGCATAGTTAACAGCAGGTCAAACAACCAGAAATGCAGGTCTTAGGTCCTGGCCATTGCCTAAACTTTTTTTCAACTTGAAGACTCCACTTACATTAGATACTGGAGAAAATGACAAATATAATATAGTTCTTATCCTTAGACTGGTGACAATTAGGAAAGGTAAATAGACAAATAATTGTGAGCCATACAGTAATAGAATCATGATTCTTCGAGTTTTAAATTATTTCACAGCCAGTTGACAAAGGCACCAACTAATCAGGATGCAAGCTGGCCATAGGGCTAGTGCAGGGCCGGGGGGCTTCCTTCTGCACCAGCGCTGTCTCTTTCATTGCCAGATCATGGGGCAGTCAGAGAGTCATGAAGTGGAGTTAATGTAACCAGGGTGTTGAGACAATTTGAAGGCTCAGAGCTGCAGCTGCTTTCCAGCTTGCACAAAAGTATTTAACGGTTTTACCAAATGAAATGACTCTTCAGCAGCCACAGGAAATCTGCATATACCATGTGGAATCCTGTCTATCTCATTCATCACAACCCCCATTTCCCTTGAAGGCAACAAAACTGCTTGCAAGGTGGTTGAATTCAAAATATGGAACTACAAAATTGATTTTCCCCTCTGCCACTCATTCTGCCCTTCCCCTCCAACCTGTAGCAGACTTGATTCTCTACCTCCATATTCCCCCAGATCTATTTTAACACTATATTCATACTATTTTAACACACATGATGATGTTAGGAGACCTACAAATAATCTTTAAAAAATTTTAATAGCCGGGCTCGGTGGCTCAGCCTATAATCCCGCGCCTTTGGGAGGCTGAGGTGAGTGGATTGCCTGAGCCCGCGGGTTCGAGACCCGCCTGGGCAGGGAGACTTCATCTCTATAATCAATAAAAAAAATCAACCGGGCGTGGTAGCGCATGCCTGTAATTCCGGCTACTTGGAAGGCTGAGGCGGAAGGATCGCCGGAGCCCAGCAGGTCGAGGCTGTGGCGGCCGGGAGCGGCCACTGCACTCCAGTCTGGGTGACAGAGTGAGACTCCAACTCAAAAAAAAAAAAAAAATTTTAATAGACATGTATATGAAACTAGCTAATTAATCCATGATTTTGTAGATGTCATTGCTTATAACAAAGTTAATTATTTAATATATTAAAAAATTCAGTATCATAGATACGATACTGAAAAAAGCAAGAAAAAAGCAAAAGTCATGAGACTGTTAAATGAGGGACTAGATCTGGGGAATGTTGTCCTATCTTAACTGAGATGACTTTCTCCATTCATCTTACATTTTTCCATACTCTCTCTTCTTGTCATACTGAAAGGATCTAGTTTTTCCCTTCATGCTATTCTTCTAAATCTTTCTTCCCCCTTCTTTCGCTCAAGACCTACTATAAAAAATCTTTTTAGGAATAAATTTATTTATTTCCATATTTATAGCAGCTGACAGCTTTTGAAAGCAATGATAGAAATTCAACACAAACTAGTTAAAGAAAAAAATAAGATAATTTATTGACTTAAATATCTAAACCACAGAGAAGTGAACTCAACTTCAGGAATGATTGAATTCAGGGGCTAGGATATTGTCAGAACTGACCCTCTCGACAAATTTGTTTCATATCACAGTCCTAGGTCACAACTTGATATATCGATACCAATTCTCAACAATACTGATACCAATAAAACATTTTCTGATAGCCGGGCTCAGTGGCTCAGCCTGTCATCCCGCTCCTTGGGAGGCTGAGGTGAGTGGATAGCCTGAGCCCGCGGGTTTGAGACCTGCCTGGGCAGGTGAGACCTCAGCTCTACAATAAATCAAAAAATCAGCCGGGCGTGGTAGCGCATGCCTGTAATTCCGGCTACTCGGAAGGCTGAGGCGGAAGGATCGCCGGAGCTCGGCAGGTCGAGGCTGCGATGGCCGGAAGCGGCCACTGCACTCCAGTCTGGGCAACAGAGTGAGACTCCAACTCAAAAAAAAAAATTTTTTTTCTGATAAACCCACTTAGAAAAATTTTAGGGAAGACCTCTGATTACACAGAAGTCAAGTCACGTATTCTGTAAAAAATACATATTTGGAGTAGGAAGAAAGCATTTCTCCAAAAGAAAGAAAACTTACATGAATGTAAAGTAAAATTTAAAAATATCACACTATATAGAATAAAGAGTGTCATGTAATTTTGTTAGATTTTGGGTGTTTGAGATGCTTGTTTCATATTGGGGAACCTCAGGTTTCTGAAGAAATTCTGTAAGAGTATGCAGAAAGGTACTTCTCTTATATAATATGATCTTAAGATTTCAGTGATGTGGAGATGCTTGATAGACATGTAATATTTTGCTAGATGAGCAGTAGGCAATGATCTAGACAATGGATACAAAATATGAAAATTCAAGGAGGGATAAATAGCAAAACAAGAGAGAAAACAATATTTATCAGTCTGTTAGCTTATTTTCTCTCCATCGTTCTCAACAGTCTTGTGGTGGCTAGGACAAAATCAGAATATTGTTACATTTATCAAGGGAAAAACCAGGAAAGGACCAGGGAACAGTATTAATTAGCATAGACTTAACTGCTGTAGGAAGAAACCTGAAGCTCTCAGGAGCTTAAAGCAATACAAAAGTTGTCTTATGTCATAGTCCAATGAAGTAGGAAGGCAAAGTCTCTGCTCTATGCAATAATACAGGGACCCAGGAGCTTTCTCACCAATGACTTTGCCATTGTCTAAAAAAGTGGTTTTCACATTCTAAGGTACATCAGAACCACCTGGAGGGTTTGTTAATACATTTATTGCTGGGCCCCATATCCAGAGTTTCTGATTTAGTAGTCTGGGTTGGGTTCCAAGAATCTGCATTTTGAACAAGTTCCCTGGTAATATTGATGCTATGGGTCTAGGGACCCCATGTGGGGAACCACTGCTCTAAAACCTCTAGGGATTGCCTTTTTAGCATTCACCTGGTAGATGGGGAAGAAGACAATGTTTAATTAAGTCACGTGCTCTTGTCTTTTAGCTCAGAGATGACAAATATCGCCTCTGTTCATCACATTCACAATAAAACAGAACTTGTCAGTCAGCCCTACCTAGACATAGGAGCTCTGAAAAATGTGATCTAGCGGTGTGTCAGGGAAAGAAAGAAAACAATTTTTTGGTGAACATTAACAGCTAATGCTACAAAGTATAATGAAGTGAAAAGCTTAAAGCAAAATATGAAAGTCCCTCCTATTAGCAAAGGTGATTATTTGATCATTGAACTATGAACAGATTGAAAAATAATAATTTTATAGAGTTAGATTTGGAGAATATTTTAGTATTGTTATTCGGATATCTTGTTCTTTCATTTAAAAACATATAAAAATTTAAAATTCTTCTGGATGGGTGTATTAGGTAGTTTGTTCATACAGAGACACCCTAAACTTTAATTTTCTCTTGGAGTGGAGTGGAGTTGGGTCACATCCTTTTATGAAGTAGGCAGACTATAATTTATAATTAAAAATTACTCGTATACTTAAAAATTGTTTTCCATTGGGAGGGTCAGCAAATTAGTAAGCTTCCTTTCAGTTTGTGACTTGCAATTCAGTTAATGTTTTTGCTGAAGTCATCCTTACCTTTCACTAACTTAATGATAATTTGAGAGATTAAAATATCCTCCTGCTGCTTATTATACAATTGAGCTGCTGCATATTATGCGTATAATATGGTACACATCTGGTGCCTAACTCATAAAGTGGTATAAATCACTTGGCAGTTACCTCCCAAGTTGCAAGTTGCCTTCACCTGCAGTTCAATTCCTCCAGCTGCCATTTGCTTGCTGAATTTTCTTTCAAATACAAAAGAGCAATAATTATGTCCTATTTTTAATTATGCATCCAGTCTCAAGAGAAGAAAGGAATCTGCTTGTTTCCATACAGACTAAAATACTTCATCCTCACTCTGGACTTGCTATTGCTTTGTCGAGTGCTACGGTTGAATATATGGCTTGCACTTGCCTCATTTGAATTTTGGGCTTTTCTGGGATTGCAATTCCTTTGAATGACAACACAGAATTAGAAAGATTTGTGAGCAATAGACTTTTTGCTATCTCTAATTAATTCTTTATCCTTTGCAGAAAGACTTTGTCAGAAATCACAATTTACAGAGCTTATAAAATGTTATGAACACACAATAAAAAAAAACCTTTGGGATACTTTGGCCAAATGTTAAACTCTCAAGATAAATTTAACCTCTAGGAGCAATTTAACATTATATTAAATTAGTATGAATTAATTATTAAGAGCATGTTTTTGAGGTTTACTATTTACTCACAAACCAAACTAATACTTGGGTATAACAGAGACCACTTCCATAATGGGTTTCTAAAAAAGCAAAATCCAACATAATGGGGAATCCACTACTCATGTAAATATCCAGCCCTACGTTTTCATTTTTCAGCATAAAGTACTTGGCAATCAGCCTTTGAGAGTCACCCTGGTGTAATGAAAAAAGGCAAGACCTTTGTTATCAAAAGACATCAAGTTCAAGCACCGTCTCAGCAACTTTCTAGTTGGAGCTTTGGGGTGTTGATTTAATCTTTCTAAATTTCAATTTCATCATCTGGAAAATGGGAATAAATAAGGCTGTGAAAAAGGCAAGAATCTTCACTGCACTAGGCTGTGATTGTTACTTGTAAAAACTTGTGTGGAAGCACATTGTAAAAGTACATTTCACAACTGTAAATCTTGGTTGTTGTTTCCACTGACTCAGAGTTAAGTCTAAGACAAACTTTATAAAGTAGGTGGAGTATGGTCCCCTTGTCTGAGTCCTGCTTCCTTGGCCAACCATCTCCTAATGCCAGTTCTTACCCAGCCTCACCCTTCTGTGACCCTTCCATATTTCACTTAATCAGTGCTCTAATTGGAGGCTATGTCCCAAACTGTGCTATTTTTTGGAGACAGACTTACAAGGGGGATACTTATAACCACAGCCATTGTTCACAGAATTTCTTTTGAATGGGCAGTGGTTTTCCAAGCCTTGAGATCATTTTGCATACGTGGAGACTTATTCTAGCTCTCTGACCACATGCAGACCAGTCCTAGATATTACACATCTGATCTATCATGTGTGTAGGTACCATCACAACCTTGTGGCAGAGTGTACCACAACCCTTAATATAAAATAAAAGAGCTTTCTTGCTTTGAATTTACTGTCTAAGTGATCATAGGCAAGTCACATACTTTTCCTGAATCCAGGTTACTTATTTATAAATAAGGACAATATCTCCTTGGGTGTATAATAGCTAAGAATTATTGAGCAGTTGTTGTATGCTAGGAATTGTTCTAAGCACCTTATATATAGTCACTCCATTCATTCTCACAATAACCCTATAAGGCAAGTGGGATTATCATTCCTGTTTATAGATAAAATCCAAGGGGAATAAGTAATTTGTCCAAAATTATATAACCATCAATTGCTGGAACGGAGACATAACCAGACCACCTGTTTCTAGAGCCCATGTATTTATCATACATACTAGGTGCTCAGTTAATTAAAGCTATAGTTATCCACAGCAGAGAAATAAAAAAAAATTGCCAACACACAGCATCATTTGAATAAGGGGTGGAGGGGCAAAAAACTCCAGAATTTATTTATAAAAATTTGTGTATTTATTCTTACATGTTTAACCTTCAGTCACTTTCAAAGTACTCTCCATTTGATACAATATGCTTACCAAGATATGCTTATCAAGATGCTTTTTCCACTGCTCAAAACTGTTTTTGAACTTGTCAGTTTTGAAACTTTTTAGTTCTTCTGCAGTTTTTTGTTTCACCTCTTCCACATTGGCAAAATGTTTCCTTTTGAGAACTTTTTTCATCTGGGGAAACAAACAAGTCACTCAAGGCAAGATCAGGTGAATAGGGAGGATAGGGCACGGGGGGATCACACCATTTTTGTCAAAAACTGTAGAATACTCAGTGTGGTGTGGGCAGGAGCACTCGTAAATCACCCATCATGAAATGGGCAAACATGCTAAAAGAATCTCAAAAAAAAATTCACTGAAGCCAAACACAGCCTCTCACAGCAGTGCTAGCTGGTACACTGATGGATGGGTTCCTAAAACACTTAGCAAGGGAATCCTATACTAAAAGGACCTGCCCTCCAAAAAATGATTCTGGCTTTTTTTTTTTTTTAGGTCCCCCTTTGTATAGTAGAAGGAACATAAAACTCTTCACAAGAATTTAGATTTGAGTCCTAGTTTGTGTATTACTAACTATGTGATCATTGACAAGCCTTTTAATATCTCCTAGGTTGTTTCCTCCTATGGACAAGAATATTTATGATTAAATCATAATGTTTTCTGAGAAACAAATGAGATACTCTCTTAAAGAATGCCTGACTCATCATAGCTGAATAAATATAGATGATTTTGTTAGGAAAACATTATTTCTGTTTCCCAATCTCCTTTTGTTCTTTTTTAAAAAAATAATAGCTATGTCCTTCCACACCAGGACCTCAAAAACATTCATGGAGAAAGAAATTCTTGATAAAGATATGACATGCTTGTACTGACGTATTCTTTTATTCCTGTCTGAAGTGGATGGAAATAGGTTAGTTAAATCTAAAAGAATGCCCCTGTGACAGTGGAATTTCAAGTACTGTTTCAGTCACACAAGTGAGCGATTCAAGGTCAAAGGAACTTTTTCAGTGAGCTAAAAATCACAAATCAAGTCACCCTTGAGGCACTCATGAGGCAAAGGTGACAAACTGGCCCAACCTGTATTACTTGCCACACAGTGCTTAAAAAAAATGAGTATAAATGACTAGAGGAGACATAAAATTTCAGATGTTCTCTCAATAACTTAAATCCTTTCATCAAAGGCAGGTGAGTTTGCCACTCTTATAGATTAGCACCTTTCTAGAACTTTGGGGAAAGATTCAGTTGCTTAGATGAGCCACAGAGAATTGAACACCATCTGCTGTTTTCATTCATTCAGTTCTGTACTTAAAGATCAAAGACCTTAGAATTTACTGTCAAAGGGAAAGATAACAAACCCTCTGAATCTTAACTTCCAGTTAGCCCACCCAAAAACTCCCTAAAGTACTTAGACATGTTGTACAGCACTGATTGATAGGGTAGCAATATTTAACTAGGTAACAAAAGAACCTACGCCAGAGACCCACAGTCAGTGAAAACAATAGTAACAGGTTTATACTTGTGAGATAATCCAGATGACTTTCATCTCCATTAAAACCTACCTTGGCCGGCAAACAGCTGTGTAAAATAATCCCTTGAATGGATCTCCACAGTAGTATTTGCTTAAACAGCTGCCACAGATTTAATGAGCATTAGACTGAATTAATAGGCATGCATCTGAGGATTAAGACTAAGATGTAAACATTTCTCAAGCCAAGTAAATCTCTGGAATGCTAGATAGAATTACAATTTGGAGAGACAATGTGTATAGTCACAGGGAAATTGACCTTGCAGGCATCAACTGTCATACATGTGATCACTGTTATTCATTTAACACCATTAGCTAAGCATTCAACTCTACAAATCACAAAACACCAGTAAGGTCTGTACTTCAGTGTGCAATATACTTACATATTTTGTGTTGATCTAGGTTTGTCCAAGGGAAATGAAGACACCTTAATTTAGGTGAAGAGATCCTGGAAAGGCTTTGGGGCAAATGTACCATTCAACTTTCTCCGGTGCTATCATAGAAAGTTGGCCACTCAAGCCCACTCACAACATGTGTGGAGTCTGAAGCAAGAATACAAATCTGGACATCATGTACCAAACATTTGACAGAAACTAAGCTAATAATCTCTTAGATAAAAATATGTTCTTTTTTACTACCTTGACAAAACTTCAAAATTTTCTGGAAGGTTGGGTTCAAATTTTGAATTCTCAGATCTCTTAAAGTTCAGAGCTAGAAATTGGCCTCCAACCTGGAGTGCATTATACCTGGAGTGCATTATCTTGCCTTACCTTTTACACCATAAAGAATCATACCTACATGTATGTGGACATCCCAGAAGGTACTTGCAAACTCTATCCACAGCCTTGAAAACAGCCACCTGTTTTCAAATCTGTCAAATCTCAGTCAGAGGAGCATACACTAACAGCACAGACCATTCTTAGAAGGACAGACTGGGCAAGAGGTTCACATGGGCCTGAACACTGACTCAGGACCATTTGAACAAGGAATTCTGGGGTCTTCCCTATCTGGAGCACAGTCTAGAAAGGTCAGGCGGCAATAATTCTGAGTGGCATACTTCCTTGACTGCTTTGAAGAGAAACAGCCGGAGGAATGCCGGAGCTGGACACTCTAATGCAGTAGATCCTCTAACGTGGGGCACTCAAAGTAGGATCCCCTTTTCCTTCTTCTGCCTAGGTCTAAGGGCAAATATTGTGTCTACTTAGAACCAAATAACAGCACTTTATTCATCCTTTCATCCTCAGCACCCAGTGCTGACACCGGAAAATGTCATATTTCCAGACGGTTGAGAGAATTCACAGAAGTGTGTACGGTTTTCAGTCACTCTAAGAATTTGATTTGGACTGCACCACCTGAACTACTTTTCAAGACATCTAACTTCCATGGATTATTCTGAGCTAAGTGACACCTCAAGGAATATTCCAGGCAAGTATTGTCCCAACAATTGACTGTGTCAGTTCAACTCTTCAACCCCTATTTCATCTGGAGTAAATACCTGACCCAGATGTTTCAAGTCCTGGGTCAGAACTGACCTGGCTTCTCAGGGTGTGAGCAACACTTATTTTCAGGGTATCTTTCCTCTTTTAAACAATTGAAAGGCTAAATAGTTATCTACTTTTTATACATTTTTCAACTTTCTGTTTTTTACATTCACTTTTCCAGAGCCAAGTAATGTTTACTATTTTCTTTCTCACAGTTGCAAATGCAGTGAGACTCCCTTTCATAAAATATGAATTAGCTGAGTTTCTCTTAAAGGATGGAATAAAATATGTTACATTTGTCTCATCTTCTTTTAAAAGCACTGCAAGTGTCTTCATTTTAATTTCTACTTGTGAGGGAAGTTGGAGGTTTTCAATCTAAATTTCTCATCTCACATGGTAGAAACTGAGGCCCAGAGAGGACAGCAAACTTATAAAATATAACAGCACAATTCAAGATGGAACTGATTCAATTCCAGAGTCCTGTTCAATTCCTAGCCCCAGTTAATTACAGCTTTCATTAACTAAAGTGACTTTACTTTAGAGGGAAGAAAAGAGAGGAATTGAGGAATTTAGGGAATCCCTGGATAGCCTGGGTTAGCAAGTCATGGACGTTGGGTTTTTTCCATCTTATTATTTTTCTTTTTTACCTATGTCTTCTAAGGTGGAGCTAGATGGGAAAAGAAATATCACTGGTTTTGTTCAGACATTTGAAAACTTGAAAAAAATAATCACCACCAAATGACTGAGGAACTAGTACAACAATAACTCATGACTGAATGAGGTTGCTTGTTGCTGAAATAAACACTCATATTTAAACGGCTTAACCCAATAAAAGTTTATTTTTTACTCCTATAACAATCCCGAGAGAGCATTGCTGGTTGTGTATGATGTTTAGGAACTTAGATTTCTTTATCTTGTGACTTAGTCACCCCCCAGGGTCCTAAAGTCCTCTGCAAGACTCAAACCTGTCTGCTTCCTAAAATCTCCATTGCTCATGTGCCCTCACTTCTGTTCACACCCTATTGGGGAGAACCAGTAATAAGTGTACACCTAGAAGCAAAGGAGGTTGGGAGATGTAAATGACAGGGCAGCCCCCCAATGACAACTCCCCATTATGGAAAAAGGAACATGTATTTTTGGTAGTCAGCTAGCTATCTCTGTGACAATTAATAAAACATCATCTTGAATGGAAAATAGAAGTGGGAGATTTTTAAAAAGAAAACCTTCTGATGAATGACTATTCCTTAGAGTTCTAACCCTTTCACTTATGAACTCATACAAAAAATCAATTATTTTCAGAAGGATTACTGATCTTCCGCCAAGTATTTGCCTAATGTAGAAGTAAAGGGTATGCTACCCCTGTTAAGGTAAGAGTTGTACATGTAAAGTTTTTAGAGAGATTCTAGAATGCAAAAGGATCTAAGAATATGAAATACACATGAAGATAATTGTGTGGCATACTAACATCTTTGAGGAGCTTCAGAACAATAAGACTTAAAAATATTTACATTTGGTTCTAGCAATAATTATTTTTAATTTTTAATCCTTGAGTTTTATAGATGTAAAATGGTAGTGTAATGGTAATATCTACATACAGCAAATATTTCTAATGTTTTAACTTTATGATTTAATTGTTATGGAAACCGAGAGAGAAGAGTAAGTTTCAAAATGATGATAGCAGTCAGTAAGATCAAATGATGAAGGAAATTTGAACATGATACAGATTGAGAAATGATCACTGGCTTTGAATATTGAGATATGATAGGAATGTTTTGAGAAATTAGGTTTAATAGAAAAAGGAGATTAATAATTAGAATACAGTAGGAAAACAAATTTATATCTGATAAAAAAACAAAGAGTATATATGTGCAGTTATCCACAGTAACTTATCAGAATGACATGGAGTTTTTTTTCAAATATAAACTCCTGGATTCACCTCTTGGAAAATCTACTTGAGCACATCTGGAAAAGAAACTGGAAATTTGCATTTTTACTCAATATTTTAGGTGATTTTGTTGGCCTCTTTAAAAATGATGGCCTAAGGGCAACAAAATGAAGAAAGAATTATTTGCTAAGAATAGTACAGGAAAGTAGAACGTTTCCAACAGAGGGAAAGAGGCAGTGAGTAATGAGAAAAATAATAATAAATGGAAAGAAATTGTGAAAGATGGTGGCCAAAAGTCAAAGTCCTAAAAGACATGTGAAAGGGTGCTTTCTAAAGTATAGTAGAAGAATGAACATTTGGAAAGAATGATGAATTTTTATTCCATTGAAGACATAAAATAGAATTGTGAATGAGTTTTCATCCAATTTTAAGGCAAAGAAAAAATGTCTAGTAGGTGGCTTTTGATCTTCTAAGGAGAGTAAGTGATAACCTAACAAGGAAAATAGTGGTTCAGTTGGAGTCTGAAGCCTGGGGAGTGGGGAGAGATTTGAAACAGCCACTGGGCAGAATACCCTAAGGAGCCACTTCAGTCAATATGAGACAAATGAAAAATAATATTTATAACTTAAGTTTTGTGGTGAGAAAATTCTTGTGTATTAAATAAGCTTTAAATGTTGAGCCCAGATTTTAAAAGAGTAAAAACAGAAAGGAATCAAAGGTGACCTAAAGCCTCATAACAACCTTAACTTATGGTTAAGGAAGTCTTTATAAACACTTCTTTTAGGTCGTTTTGCTTTTCTATGCATCTTTCCACCAACATTTGCACAGAATTTGTCCTCTACCCGAAACATTCTGCTCTTCCCTAGGCCACCTAGGCCATCTATTCCTATCCCCAACATTAGCTAGCCTCTTACACATTTGTTACCTTACCACAGAAACCCTCCTTGACCACCCCCAGTAAATAGGACTTAACCATCTGTTAGTCTCTCTTTTAATCTGCTTTCTGTTTACAAATTTATCACCACCTGACATATTATTTGTTTATTGTCTGTTCTTCCCCACCTCAGCTAAAATGTAAGCTGCAAGGAAGCAGAAGTTGATCAGTTTTATTCTTCGCAAAGTCCTCAGTGAATAGACATGCCCAGTACATGGTAGGTACTCAAAATATACTTGTTAGATAAATAAATAAAATGTTGTTAATACTGCCAGACCCTACTCAGATACTTCAACATAACAAGCACATAGAAATATTTGATCTACATGTCGATGAATTAAATGAATGATTGTGATAGTCAGCTTTCAAGATGATCCCAACGTATACACCTCTGTAGTCCACTCCCACAATAAATATGGTTAACTGAACAAACATGTGAATTGTGGAAATCATAGTATATGACTTTTAAGTCTAGGTCATAAAAGACACTGTGGCTTCCTCCTCTGTTTTTTGCATCATTTGCTCTGGCCTCTGGGGGAAGTCAGTTGTCATATGTTGAGGACCATAAATCTCCTGCCAACAGCTAGACTGAGCATGCTAGCCATGTGAGTGAATCTTCTTGAAAGTAGATCATCCAGATGATGATACTGCTGGCCAACATCTTGAATGCAATATCAAGAGAGTCTCTGAGCACTCACCTGTGATGCTCCCAAAGTTCTGAACATTTATTTTCATTTAAGTCACTAAGGTTTTTTTAAATGTTAAATTTTAAAGATGTGGGTACAATTCAGGGTTAGGTATACAAATGCTCATTATGCAGGTACCCTTGTAGATGAGGTGTGGCCCCCTCCCCCAGCAGATTTCCACTACCACCAATAAGTCACTAAGTTTTAGGATAGTTTATTGCACAGCAATGAATGAATAATACAGTGCCTTAGAGACAATTTTTAAAATTTTATCTCTTTTGTGTTTAACATCAGGGTTACTTCTATAATTTATGAAGTCTTTTAACTTTCTCAAAAACCAAATATCTGATGAATCATCAGTTTGATTTTCAGAAAAATGATTTCAAAAGATCATAAAAACATTTTTCTATACCATATCACTGACAAGACTGTTGGTTACTTGAAAACATAGTATGTGTTTATAACAGCAGTTCTTGGCATGATAATTGTTTAAAGATTTTCACTATACAAATTTTACCAATAGTTTTCTAACTGATAATCCTAGGGTTTGTAACCAAAGGATTACTGAAGTTCCATTGTTTTCAGCAGTTTTTGTTTGTTTACCTGTTTTCTTTGCCAAAGGACACGAGAAAAACAACAACAAAAAGCCTTGATTTTATAATTTACTGTTCCACTTATGAATGAATGTGCTTGTTTTCCCCACAGGTAAGAATGTGTGAGTGTGCTCTTCTGTGTGTGAAAAGAAGCGATGTTGGAAGATCTACTCAAATTTTGTTTCAGTGGGTAGGTGCTGTTAGACAATATGGACAGATCTTAAAACTAAGGCCTGGCAAATATGACTCTGTAAATCTAAGGAGATGCAGAATATAGTTAAAATTCTGACACATGGAACATTGTCTAACGAGCATATGTTATAGTCATGAGGTGGGAGGAATTACTGGAAAGTATTTAGTGTAAAGGGTTCTGGTGGACAATAGAAGGCATGAACACAAAACGTGAATTTTCAAGGACATTAGGGAATACCGTTATGACAGAAAGAACCACAAGGAAGCCAAACATTACAGAATCACAGATCAATAAATAATGAAAGGAAACTTTTTCTATTATAATTTAATTTTCTGTCTCTTCAAAGGAAGGAGTACATGATGATAGACATTCAATTAGAAAGGGATTTTCTGCTTTTCCTTTCTGTGGCCACCTACTTCCTACTCACAAGAAATTGAAGACAAGTGAAAAACTACAATGTTTTCCACTGGTTTGAGCAAAGGCAAAGATGGGAATGTGTGAAGTGATTCAAAGGAAAGGAGAGGGAGTAGTGATGTGACTTTGTTTCAGCTGCTGTGGACTTGGGAGAGGCAAGATGGCACAGAAGACACAGGGCAGTGGAGGAGAGATAGAAAGGCAGGGAAGGACCAGTTAAGGCTGATTTGGGATGAAAGGCTGAGGAGTTGCATTTTCATTCTATGTGCAATTAACATTTTAAAAAATCACATTTGTTATATTAACCTAAATTGACATAGTATTCTTTAGATAAAGTGTTAAAATATAGACTGTACTAAGGGTTGAACACATCAGGTCCCTCATGTTCATTCTTAAAGTTTTGTTTTGTAGATAAGCTAAGAACTAACAAATCTAGGCCAGAGGGTGCCAAGGCTTTACATTTGATGAAATAAAATTGGGAACAGAGCCATATCTTTCTCAAGGAGAATTTCCCAATTTTAAGCACAGTCAAATCTCAAGTGACCAGTCACAGAAAATGGTATCTAATCTACTTGAAATACAGATCAAATGAAAAGCAAGTAAGCAGAAGCCCCTTTCCTGAACAAACCACCTCAGCCTTTGCGCCTCACAACACCAGTGTCTGTAGACAATGGCCCCAATGAAGACAGAGTTCTGGTCCATAGCTTTAGGATGCCATGGTCAACTATCAGGGTGGATAAACATGAAATATTACCCTCTTTTGTAAAAGTAGAGAAGATGAGCAGGGAAAGGAAGGAAGGAAGGAAGGAAGGAAGGAAGGAAGGAAGGAAGGAAGGAAGGAAGGAAGGAGAAAGAAGGTAAGGAAATTAAGGAACCAGAGGGCTTCATCTTTCCAATCTTGTGCCCTGTACTTCTCCAAGTTTCCATAGTTCTACCATTTTCTAGATGTCTAGCCCTGGGCCAGTCACCATATTTATAAAATAAAAGACTCCATTAATTGTAAAATACACTGTTATTTAATGTGACACTATGAAAGAACATAAAAATGCTGCCAGTTAAACTGTGACACTATATTGATTGTAAAGTGCATCTTTGTGTCAGAGATGCTAAAATGCAGAAAAAAATATAAATCTTAGAGTTAGTCTCCTTCCTGTAAAATGGAGATGACCACATTATTATGCAAAATGTTTTTTTTAGCCCCTCCAAATCCATTTTCTTACCTTCTCTACCTGGTTCTGTGCCCTGGGAGCTTGCTGACTTCTAATGCAAGATTTCAGCTGCGTCCTGGTTGGGTTTAGTCCATGGAAGAGTGACAGGAATTTGTTGGATGTGAGAGAGTTTGGAGTTACATGTTTCCCTCCATCACTGTGGGGATGAGTAGGGACAGTAACTATGGTTCTCTCCTAGGGCCACAGTTCAGTCTGGTGTCTTCTCTCCCACTGGTTGGGCTTACTCAACATTTCATTAACAGGGCTCTTCCTGACCCATCAGACCTGGGTGGAAGGAGGTGGATAGTGGATTGGCTCCCTGTGTTACTAGTCCCTAATTGCTCCCCATCTCTTCTTGGTTACCTTAACTTTCTCCACACTTTTGTAAATAGACTTTCATTAAGTGTGGTATCTGTTTCCTGCTGAAACCCTGATTGATCCATGTACCAACCTCACATGGTTGCTGTGAGTATTAAATGAAATCAAGTGTGTAGTGACTCTGGCTCAAGGTCTGGCATGGGGAAAGCACTCAAGCTACTCTGGGTTTCTGTTTTTCAAACATGCTAAATTCATTCCCCTCTTTGGGTGGTTGTGCTAGCTGTTCACTCTTCCTTCAATGTTCTTGTTCTAGATCTTTCAAGGGCTGGTGCTTTCTCATTATTCAGACTTCAGTTCACATATCATTACTCAAAGAATACCATTCTAAACACCTAATCTGTTAATCTGAATTATTCCCATAGGTATCCTCAATCTCATTTCTTTTCATTTCCTTTCTCTGTGATATTTCTTTGCTACATATTTTCTTATATCCTGTCTCTCTTGACTAGAATGTATGATGCTTTTCTTCTTCATTCCTTTGCTCTCTGCTGAATCCTGTGTCCAGAATGTAGCTAACACATTGTAGGAATGCAGGACAAATTCTCTGGGAACATATTCTGAGGTAGAATGAGTGCAAAAGGCTTACTGGTAAGAAACACTTGTGAAAGGAGAAGGGTGGAAGTAGCATTGGGCCACAAAAACCATCAGATCACATTTTTGGCCTGACAGAGTTTCTGCAGCCTAATCGGGAGCTCTTGACCAAAGATTTCTCATTAGAGAAGCCCCACATTGTCATTTTATTGTCCCACTACTTTATTTAGTCATTGGCTGAGTGTCGTCCCCAGAAGAGCCTGACCTCAGCTATTATCACCTTGCCCACTCCTTGTCTGGGCACTCCAGGAATAGCATGACCTCAGCTAGAAAGCTAAGGAATACTCTGACAAAGGTGTCATCTAAAGATGCCCCCCTAAACAGACTCCTTTGCTGCCTTTCTCAGTGAGGAGGTTTAAATGAAACAGCTCTGTGTCTGACAATAAATATTTTTCATGGACTAAAATCTATGATGTTTCTTTAAAATTATATTCATAACTTTATAGTCATATCTAATAAGCCACAAACAAAGAGATGTGCATTTAGATTAATAACTTTCAATCTAACTGCTGAGTTAGATAAGAGCTAAGGTAACGTAAATACTACCAGGAAAGAACATACTTGGCACTTTCAAAAAACTAAAATATAGTCAGTAAAGCTGGATCATAAGAAATCAAAGGAAGAGTAGGAAGAGATGTCAGAGAGGTGGCACTGTGAGTTTTTTTAACAAAAAATTATTTATTTAAAATTGAGGGGTACAATTCAGGGCTAGGTAAACAAATATTCACCGTGCAGTTACCCTTATCAATGAAGCATGCCCCCCCCTTTCCCAGACAGATATCAGCTACTGTCAATCCCACCTCCCCACTCCTCCATCCCCCTCCCCACAGTTTCCTGCCACTTTCAATCCTTTTATTATAGTAAGACAGTAGTTGTCCAAGGTCCACTTATGAGTGAGAACATGTGATACTCAGCTGTTTGTTTCTGTGAGAGATCACTCAGTATTGTAAACTCTAATTCCATCCAGGTTGCTGTGAAGTTCATGATTTTGTTCTTCTTTATGGCTGTGTAGTATTCCATTGTGTATATGTACCACATTTTTAAAATCCAGTCCTCTTTTGATGGGCAGCACAGCTGGTTCCATGTTCTTGCTATTGTGAACAATGCTGTGATAAACATACATGTGCAAGTATCTTTTTCATAGAGTGACCTGAGTTCTTCCAGTTATATTCCCAGGAGGCAGATCGCGGGGTCATATGGGAGGTTGATTTTTAGAACTTTTAGGAATCACCACACTGATTTCCACCAGAGGCTGAACTAATTTGCACTCTCACTAACAGTGTAGAAGAGTTGCCTTTTCGCCACATCCTCTCCAGCATCTGTTATTTTTTGAATTATTGATTATGGCCATTCTGACTGGAGTTAGGTGGTATCTCAGTGTAGTTTTAGTTTACATCTCCTTGATGACTAGTGAGGTTGAACATGTTTTCAAATATCTATTGGCTGCTCTTATGTCTTCTTTTGAGAAGTGTCTATTCATATCTTTAGCCCACTTCGTAATGGGGCTGTTTGTCTTTTTCTTTTAAGCACATTTGAGTTCCTTGTAGATCCTTGATGTTAGGCCTTTGTCAGACATGGAGTTGGCAAATATTTTTTCCCAGTCTGTGGGCTGTCTCCCTGCTCTCTTGTTGGTTTCTTTGGCTTAGAACCTTAGAAAATGCAGGAGACACTCTTATGGAAGTTGGAATTGGCAACCAGTTCCTGAACAAACTGTGAGGTTTTAAATAAGGATATTCCATGATCTGGTTTACATGTGAAGATAATCACTCTGACTGCTTTATGGAGATGGGCAACAGAGGAACAAGACAAAAGTAGAGAAACCAGTTAGCAAGCCAAGGGGAGCAAACAATGACTGGGACTATGTAATATGGTAGAGATAGAGAGAAGCAGACAAATTTGGGATCTATTTTGGAGATAAAGTTATGAGACTTCTAATATATCGGTGCTGGGAAGTAAGGGGAGAGGGAGACTCAAGAATGACTTCTTGATTTTTGGTAGGTGACTGTGTTATTTCCAATTAGTAGGAAGAAGAGTAATCGAGGAGTAACTTTGGGAAGAAAACAATCTGCTTTGGACTTGTAACTTTTGAAATGCCTTATTAGGTATCCAAGTGAACATGACAAAAAGGCAATTGACTTTACAACTCTACAACTCAATGGAGTCATCAAGAGCTGGAGATAATATCAGATGTAATCAGCATAAAGACAGCAGTTAAGGCCATGGGACTTTCCCAGAATTCATATATCTAGGACGAGAGAACACTCACTTTCCTTGGGAACCTTCACAGTATACTTTTTCCAGTGATGCTAGTCTATTGCATAATTTTCCTGGGTCTCAGATTCTAAGTACAAAAAAGAAAAAGAAGTCAGTGTTCTATGAACCCAAGTTTTAAAACAAACAAAAGGCACACTCTGATTGAGTATCCCTTATTGTAGACTGCGCAGACTACTGAATTCAGTAGTAGCATTGAGTAAATCAAGAAGCAGTGTTATATAAAAGAACATGAATGTGTGAAATCTGGGAAAGAACCCAAATTTTGCTTTCAGAAAAGCCTAGGTTCAAGTCATGACTGAGCCACTAACTAGCTGCTAATTAACAAACTGGTTTTCTTAAGATTTCCGCTCTGAGTCTCCTTTTCTTCTAGGTGAAAATGAGGATTGTAACTTCAGCCTTTTAATGTACGGATTCAGACCATGCATTTTCAAGATTACATATATATTATACATATATATGGTAATAGCATAGCATGATCTCAATACATTTTAACCATTCTCTTTTTATGTATTAATAGACTGAAATGAAACAAGTCATTATAAAATCATCAGCATGGATGGGTACTTGCCTAAAGCTTCTAGACTGAAAACTGTATTAATTAGAGAGATCACAGGGAGATTTACTTCTTCCATGAACAGAAAAGTGAATGAAATATGGAAAAGACAAGAGGTACTTTTGCCTATCCTGAACTTCCCCTTAGCACCATGAAGTAAGGGCATAATACAGCAGGCATTGGATAAATATTTCTCTAGAGCCACAGGCAATTAATAAGAAAAACTGTTCTAATTGAAATTATGCATGAGTTTTTCTCTACATTTCCAAAGGTCACTAGAACAATTTATTTGTTCTCTATTCTATAATCCCAATAATTTCTGTAGAAGTTAAAATAAATACTGTTCTATCAATGAAATGTTCTAGTTTGATACTAATATGAGTTAAATCTCTTCACCTTTAAACAGAAAGAAATAAACAAACAAACAAAAAAAACCTTTGGTTTTGGTTTTGCTTTTTGTAACATAGTTGATTGGTAAAATTAAGATATAATAGACACATGGAATTTTATAGATAAAGTTTCAGCTGATCTTCAACTACTCTGAAGGTGTACAGTAATTTTTAATCTTGCTGAGAAACTGATGTGAATCCCACGAGTTGAAAGGGTAGAAGGCTGGTGAACCATGCTGGTGAGTCTACCACAGTCAGGAGCGCTAGACTTTTTTTATTGCTCTCCCCTATTAATAAAACATTTTTAACTCAGCCTCCCTCTTCTGTTTCTCATAAGAAGACATATGAGCAGCAAACAGAAACATGAAAAAATGTTCAGCCTCATTAATCATCAAAGAAATGCAAAGAAAAACCACACTGAGATGCCACCTAACTCCAGTCAGGATGGCCATCATCAATAACTCAAAAAAGAACAAAGGCTGGAGAGGATATGGGGAAAAGGGAACACTTCTACACTGTTGGTGGGATTATAAACTAGTATAACCTCTGTGGGAAACAGTGTGGCAATTCCTAAAAGATCTAAAAATTGACCTTCCATATGATCCAGCAATTCTCCTTTTGGGAATATACCTGGAGGAACTCGAATCACTCTATGCAAAAGATATCTGCATATCCATGTTTACTGTAGCATTACTTACAATAGCAACAATATGGAAGCTACCGTCCTGCATATCAAAAGTGGTCTGGATTTTTAAAAATGTGGTACATATACATGATGGGATATTATACAGCCATAAAGAAAGACAAAATTATGAACTTCACAGCAACTTGGATGGACTTAGAGTCTATGCTACTCAGTGATCTATCACGGAAACAAAGAACTGAGTACCACATGTTGTCATTCATAAGCAGTCCCTGAACAATTATTATAATACTGTTCCGGGAGTTTTGAACTCCAATGTCAGCTTAAACCAGCAACCTTGGGTTCTTGTCCCATAACCAAGAAGATTGAGGAATGCAAACATCAAAAGGGTGAGTGAAAGAAGGAGTTTATTAAGCAACAACGCTCTTCAGAAAAAGAGAGAGGGCCTGAAATGGGTAACCTGGTGCTAGGAGTTTTGTTTTCTTGTTGTGGTGGTGGTTTTTAGCTTATCTTTTCTGGGAGCATTTCTCTCATTTACATCTCATCCACCCTTTAATTCCTGAGACCCAATTCTTACTGTGCGTGGAGGTCCTTGACCAAAATTACTCCATCTTGCATATTATCCATGAGTACCACAGAAAAGCCCACTCAGGGGTGGTAAAACCTCAATACTAATGCTATGTTAATGATATTATAATAAACCAAGGTCAAGTTAGGACATTTAGTTAAGCTACTGTGCCTGAGTTTAAGCAGCAAAAAATCCCTTTTAGCAAAACATTCTGGCTTGAAAGAATGTTCTAACCAAATTTTCAGCCAACAGTTACATAATGAGGATGGTGCAGGGGGTGTTCCCACAGGTATTAAGTCTCCTCGAGACACCTTCCTCTCTGTTTGCCTAATGAGCTTCTTACTATCTCCTCTCTTATTACTATAAGAAAGGGATTGATAGTAGTGGGAAACAGGAGGGGTAGAGGCACACAACATCATTAAGGGTACCTGCTCTCAAACAGGTGAAGTGGGGACCAAAGTGAGGCCCACACTTTACCTGTACAATGACCTTCTGAATACATAACCCTGAATTGTACCCCACATCTTTAAAATAAATTTTTAAAAAAATTATGCTTCATTGCATTATAAAAGAGAAATTACGTTATCTGGTCAGTTTTGCAAATTTGGGAATTCTTTAAGTTCTCAGAACAGAGTCCTAAATGTCTTGGGCCACAGGTCCTATTTCTTTTACCTGGATTTTAAATTCGATGTTTGGTCACTTTGAAAACAAAATGTATTAGTAGTCACTGAGGTTGTATGATCTATTATATTGCATTGTGTCTAGGAAAACATTAATCAATATATAATCATGATATTAAAATAATTCCTCTTACCTACTCAGGCCTATTGTTACATTGTGTTTCTGCTCTGGTTGCCTGCTCAAAGCACTTTATCAATTTATCAAAGGTAATGAAATAAGCCATAAAGCATCCACGGAGCTTTCTTAGAACAAAGACGTGGCCCAATTTCTCCAATGGGAAATGACCTGTGAAAATTCTTCACAAAGTAAGGAAGCTATAATTTTCCTCAAACCTCCCAATTCACAAAAAAGACATCATCAATCAACAGTTCTCTTTACTAAGCTGCAGTTGAAATGTGCTGTGAGAGGCTATTTATTCTATGTCCCATTATCAGCAGAAAGACTATTGGAAAAAATCAAGCATTTTAGCTTCTAGACTTACGGGACTATCTAATTTCCTCGAGGAAAACCCCAAATTCATACCGTGCTCTATCAAGTCCTTCATGCTCCCAGGGCAAGTTATCCCTTGCAATAATGTTGCTCATATCAACACAACCACCACTGCCAGGGCCTTGACCACATATACAACACCTCCACCTCCAGCACATGTACAGCTTTCACAAAAACACACCCCAAACCAAGGAAACAAACAAACAAACAAAATCTATATTACTTGTTCTCAGACTTTCGGTAAAAATTATCTTTTTAACATTTTGAAAATACCCCAATCCTAAAGATATTTCTTTCCGTTTATAGAAATTATTCTGAAGTATTGCTGACCTTCCACTATCAGAAATTGACTCTGACTTTCCTAATTCTTAAAGGGAATCAACTACTGCAAAAATTCTGTCGGCAATGTTATTTATGTAAATTCTTCTTTGTGTCTTCTTTGTTCTTTGCAAGTAGGTTGCATTGCCTACTGCATTCTTTGCTTGCTATGAAAGTGGGATTTTAAAGCTTGTTTGGTGGAAAATGTATTTTTTGCTATAGAATCCAAACCTGAACGAAATCTTGCATTTATCCACTCTGACACTTCCTGTGAAACATCCTAAACATCACTCAGATAACAGTAACTTGAATCATTTAATTTCATCAGTTCATGATTAATGTCCAAGCCTAGCTACATAATTTGCCCATCCAGTGCAAAATAAAAGTGTGAGACCTCTTATTGAAAGAGCAGGGAAAAGTAAAGTTAAAATCACAAAAATATAAGGTTTTACCTTTAAAAATTTGTGAATATTTATAAGATAAGGGCAAAAGTGATATATAAGCAACCAAATAAATTTACCATTTGCAAAAAATTATTTCTGTATTATAATTTTATATAATAACAATTAATATTTTATTAGTATGAAGTGTTGGCTGTAAAATTTTTCTGGCTTGGTTTGCTAACTATTTAAGTCACTAAAATTAAAAATTATATGTTTAGAGACTTCATTTTCAATTGATATAATGAAAAGTGATGCCTGTCACTCTTGGTAAGTGCAATATCACAAATAATTTGAAAATTTTTAATATTTTTTGTGGATACAACCGCTACTAGAGCTGTAAAGACTATTTTTTATGAACAGTGACAACATCAGGATAACTATTGGATTAATTATTTCAAAATATACATTTTTAGAGCTGAACTTCCTGAAGAATAATTTTTCAGAAAGATTTAATTCTGCACACAAATCAGTTTTGTGGAAGTCTGAATTTAGTTGCAGATAAAAATGTATACAATGATATTTTAATGTTTCCTCTGAGATTTCTTGTAACCTGTAGAGTTTGTACAGGAAGCTGAAAATGTCTTCATAATTTGTATCTAGTTCAAAATGTCTCTTTGTGTATTCAGTCACTGTATCTTCAATTATGAGGAATTTTTTAAAATTGTCTTCCTCTTAATTTGTTTATCTGAACCTTTATATGAAAATAATGTTGTTTTCCAATGACTGGCAATTTTAAAATTTAATTTCTATTTCTAAGCCAGTGGTTACAGCATTTGCTTTGCAATGTTGTAGTAATTTTCAAAAACACAGATCCTAAAATACTTGAAAAATTCTGGTAACTTCTTAATATGCTCTATTGGACGATCCAAGTGTGCACATTTATTTTGTAATAATTTACTAACCAAGTTCATTGGAAGAGCGCCAGCAGTTCCTATCCCAACCCTCAGACCTCAAAGATGTCACAGAAATAAGACTGGCTATGAGAAATGACTAGCAAGTCAGCCTCCCACCCGGATCCCACAGCTGTCCCTAAACAGAGCCCTCTTCTCTCCTGGGATGCAGAGTGCTGCCACTACTGCTGCTGCGTCTGCTCCTGATGCATTCCTAGACACCACCAATGTGGACTCTCATACCAGCGTCCACTGCCCCTTTGGACCTGCATGGTAACCTGAACTGCCCCAGTATGCATGCATGTGGAGGAGTCTGAACAACGGCTGGGTGCATATGCTGACCTGACTCCTCCTCTACCCATGCTGCAGCTATGACACCTCTGTTCTTGCACATGCTCCAGGGTCTGTTCAAACTTTACTTACAAAGCACAAGTTTAAAGATAGAAAGAAAAATATTTGAAAAATTTTAGGATAATGGCAGCAGAGCAGTAAACCAGACACAGTGCTCCTTCCAAGAGGTGGGCGCTGAAGAACTGCATGTCCTTGAAGCTGGGCTTGCTAGTGTCCTAAATTAACCACCATTGCTTGTGCCAGACCATATTCTGCAGAACAGGTGCTCTGTGAAAGAGAATGGGAAATGCTGCATTGTATGTTGCTCTCCTGGGACTCAGAGTGCTCATTAGTAAATTATAGGCTCTGGGAAGTTTTGAATCAAATGCCCATAATTTCATTTAATCCATCTTTTCTGAGGCTTGTCTGGCACCTGAATTCCATTTACATCCAACACCTCTGAATATCTTGGGAAACATTAGTAGACTATAGAATAAAATTTGAAAAATGCGGTGCCAACCTGTGGCCCAGACTCTATCCAGAAAAAGCCAAAGATTTTTAAAATTTTTCTAAATTAAAGTAAGTATTTTATTTGATTTGCTTTCATAATAAAAATATAAGTAAATGAAATCTATAAAGGCTTAATATAACATATAAAAGTATAAGAAAATATATTTTGGCAATAATAAAATTTTAAATATTTTAATGTAATGTTTTATTCTAAAAATCAGATAGCAGTTATTGTCCCTCTAGAGTAAAAATGACTTGATAACAGGTTATTTGTCACCACAGAAATCATTAATCTCACACAATGATTTTTGTTAAACACAGTCACACAAAGCAATTAACATGCATTCATAAGTGGAAGCCCCATTGAACCTATTCCTGAGAATAAGAAAATATTCAATTTCACAATTTCATTAACAATTTTTAACAATTGAAATCAGATTATATAATTTTCCTTCTTAAAATCATCAATTAGTTTTTCCTAGGAGAAAGTCAAGACTCCATAAGATGTCCTACAAGGTTCTGCATATTTTAAAAACTACCTTCTCAACCTCATTTTTTACCACTCCTATCCTTATTTACCAGATATCAGTCATACTGGCTCTTTAAAAATTCATTCCTCCAGTATGAGGGGGGATTAAACAAATTTTTTTTTGTGGGGGGTGAGCCCTTTGTAGTACAGGCTTCCCTAGATACATAATCGTTCTAGGCACCTATCAGCATCAGTCTACCAGCTAGCATTGTTGTCAGAGGCTGCATTTGGCTTTAGCGATTTTTTTTTTTTGAGATTGCCCATTTCATGATTTATTTTGTGATTTATGAGTGCTCCTGCCCAGACTGCTCTGAGTGTTCAGCAATTTTTCACCAAAACCGGCATCATTCCCATGACCTACCTTTCCTATTCACCGGATCTCGCCCCAAACAACGTTTTCTTCAAAGGGAAACATTTTGCTGATATGGAAGAGGCGAGAACAAAGCAAAACCTCAACAACAACAACAAAACCAAAAAAAAGAAAAAACTCAGCAGAAGCACTAAACGACATCAAAATGAACAAGTTTTCAAAAACCGTTTTGAGCAGTAGAAAAAGCATCTTGATAGGTGTATTGCTTCAAATGGAGAGTATTAATACTTTGAAGGTGACTGAAGTTTAAACTTGTAAGAACGCATATGCAATTTTTTATAAATAAGTTCTGGGTTTTTGGGGTCCCCTTCATATTTATTGAGCACAAACTTTTCCAGGTGCTAGAAAAATATGCAAAAAAGCATAAGGACAATACTCTCAATAAAGCAAATACATATAGAATATAAATACAATGCCAGGTAGCACTAAGTGCTATGAAGAAAAATAGAACACGCAAGGAGTGACAGTGGTAGATGGATGCTGTGTTAGGAGTGCTTAACGCAGGTCTCTCTAAGAAGACTTTTGCACAGATCTCAGTGAAGTGAAGATTCAGGCTGTGTACATGTGCATAAGAAGGGAATTAAAGAGATTGCTGTTGAGGACAGTTGAGGGAAGGGCAGGGTGTTTCAAGATGATAGCAGAAAAGTAGCCCGGAACAGATAAGGTAGGATGGGGGGGTGGGGTAAGGGGTAGAGTTTAAGTGTCATAGGAAGCCTTGCAGAGTATTGAGTAGACAAGTCCTAGGATCTGATTGACACATTAAAGCAACACTCTAGTTCCAGTTTGCAGAATAGATAGAGGAGGTGCCAGTGTAGAGACAGAAATAAGTCAGAAAACTCTTTCACTGGCCCAAGTGAGACACAATGTTGACTCAGACTAAGGCAGCTATGGCGGAGCTATTGAAAAACAACTATCTTCTGGGATATTTTAAATACACAACCAACGGTATTCGATGAGGGAAGAAATATGGATTGGAAACCAAAAGAAGAACCAAGACTTGAAGTTTGTTTGTTTGTTTGTTTGTTTTGCTGTGAGCAATGCAGTGAATGGTGATGCTGAAATGGCAAATGCTGGGAGAGGAGCAGGTTTGGGATGTAAAATCAAGAGTTCTACTTTGTACTTGGAGAGTATGAGCCAACTATTAGACATTCAGAAGAAAATATAAGATTGACAGGTAGGTGGATGAGCATGAGTTTCATGTGGAGGTAGGAACTAGAGTCATAAATCTGAGTCATCTGCTACCTCTTAACCCCTCAAATGTACCCAGCTCTGCCTTTAGTCCTTTGCACATGCTGTTCCCCTCCTCTGGATCTCTTCTTCATGTTCCTTATTTTATTAATTTCTTAGATCTTCTGCTTAATTGTCACTTTGCCCGGAAAGTCTTTCTTAGATTTACCAGAACAGATTAGGGATCTTTGTTATATGATCACCTAACACCTAATAACTTTTCATCATAGTATAAATCACAACTGTCATCAAATAACTATTTTTCAGATATTAATATTTGTCTAACCTATGAGTCAGCTATATTAGAGCAAGAATATATCTGTCTTATTCACTTTTAAGTATTAGCAACTAGTACAGTGTCTACTTGTAGCAAGCACCCAATAGATATTTGTGAATGAATAAATACATGAATAAATAAATGAATAAGTTCCAAGTAGAGCTATTTTTTCATTATCATTTCATTGACTCCCCACCCTCTTTTTTTCAATATATAAAGATGAAGATATATGTGCTTACCACTGACCACACCTGAAGATTACTTTCAACTATATATATTTTTCAATCCCATGAATATGTAACTAATTAGCAGTAGAGAAGCCAGATATGCAGAATTGCTTTTAAGTTGAGAATTGCACTTAGGGTTCATTTTTTTCAAAATGAATGATAGAATTATTTTTGAGAAAACAAAAGTTCTCATTGATGCCAAAAAGTAATCAGAGAGACAGATTATTATAGTGTGTCTTTTTAACCATGAAAGTAAATTATGAAATTGGACCAACCACACAATAGCCTTCTGACAAACCAAGTATACATCTGTGTTTTTCTGCTTTATCACAATAAATTATGGCTATGAAGTTCAAAGACCTATCAAGCAGTGTGTAATTTACTATCTTGCCTTAGCTCATGCTGGGAAAAGTGCTCAACTGGAAAACTAAGGTATTTTAGAGTTAAATTAACTCTTTAAAAAACTGTTCTCAAACCTATCTTTTTTCCAGCATTGAATTAGGAATGGATCCAGAAGAAACAACCGTATCTATCCAACTTAAATATAAGCCTATTTCAGGTAAGAGTTTTGGATAAATTCTCCTGTCATTCCACTTCACTGCCCCATCTTTCACTTGAATAAGTCTTTTATTTCTTTGGAATTTCAAATACACCTCTGGGGAAATCTTACAGTAGCTTATTACGTCATGAGTCACAATAAAGTTTGTGTATATCTCTTGCAGTATTTGTTTCAAAGTAACAACAAGTTAAAACATCCACAAAAAGACTACTGCAGACATTTGTCTCTTGGGTAGGATTTGAGAATTTGAAACTTTTTGTTCCATTTTTCTTCTAATTTAGGACTAATAGTGTTCTCAGACCCACTAGGTCATACAGCTAAAGCCACTGAACGATAGATAATTTAACGAGAGTTAATGGTAGCCAAATGACACTATCTCAAGTAGAAATAATATTTCATTGCATTCAAATGAACAAAACAATAGCAAAGTTACTACTTAGATACTGGATAACTGGGAAACCATAATTGTATTGTTCCAAATTTAACTTTTTCTGGTAATCATGAGCCTGAAACCATACATAGCTTACATACAGTTTGCATTACCTTCATTAATCAACAGACTTTAATGAGTAAGTTAAAGTTAGACTGAAGTTCTATGAGTCCAGAGTCCACAAATGCATGCTTATTGCTGTACTTCTACGGACTAGTGCAGTGCCAGGTGTACAGTTCATGCCCAGTGAATAGCAATCATGAGTTTTATAATTTTCTCCAACCATCATTTATGTTTTCCTCAGCTTTTGTGTTTTGTGTGAGCTGGGGAAAACATAAACAATGGTTGGAGGACAATTACAAAAGCTCATGATTTTAAAAAATTAACCAGTTAACTTGGATTCTAATTCCAGTATTTGCTGATTTTTGGACAAGATTTAAGAAAGTAACTTTACCTCTTTTCATTTCCAGAAATGATGCCCAAGTCCTCTGTCAGATCTAAAAAACCTACCATATTAGGTAACACTTTCTACATATTTCTAACTGTATTTTATCAAGTTTATTGTGTCAAGTAAAATGATAATACTACATTTAAAAGTGGTGCTCCCCTGAAAAGCCAAAACAATCCTTAGCAAAAGAAACAAAGCAGGAGGTATTACACTCCAGACTTCAAACTTTACTATAAGGCTACAGTAATCAAAACACCCTGGTAATGGTACAAGAACCAATGGAACAGAATAGAGATTCCAGAAGCAAAACCTCAATTTCTCAACCAGCCATCTTTGACAAAGCCTCCAACAACAACCACTGGGGAGAAGAGAACCTATTCAGTAAATGGTGCTGGGAAAACTGACTGATCACATGCAGAAGATTGAAACAGGACCTCTACCTATCACCATACACAAAAATTAACTCTAAATGGATCAAAGACCCAAACATAAAACCTCAAACTATAAAAATCTTAGAAAACACAGGAGATAACCTTTTGGAAATTGGAACTGGCAACCAATTCCTATTCAGAACTCTAAATGCCCATACCTTAAAAATAAGAGACAAGTGGGACCCAATCAAACTGATGAGCTTATGCAAAGCAAAAGAAACCATCAAGAGAGCAGGGAGACAGCCAACTATACATCTGACAAAGGCCTAACATCTAGGATCTACAAGGAACTCAAACACACTGAAAAGAAAAAAACAAACAACCCCATTTAAAAAGTGGGCAAAAGACATGAATAGACACTTCTCAAAAGAAGATATACAGGCTGCCAACATGAAAAAGTGGTCAGCCTCATTCATCATCAGAAAAATGCAAATCAAAATCACATTGAGATACCACCTAACTCAAGTAAGAATAACCATCATTAATAAAACAAACAACAGATGCTGATGAGGATGCAGAGAAAAAGGTACCCTTCTACACTGCTGGTACGAATGCAAGCTAGTACAGCCTCTTTGAATACAATGTGGCTGCTTCTGAAAGAACTAGAAATTGACTTTCCATAATGACCCAGCAATCCCTCTATTGGGAATATACTCAGAGGAACTCAAATCATTTTACAAAAAAGATACCTACACATATATGTTTGTTGCAGCTCTATTCACAATAGCAAAAACTTGGAACCAACCATGTTGCCCATCAAAGCTGAACTAGATTTTTTAAAATGTGGTACACACACACAATAGAATATTATGCAGTCATAAAGAAGGACAAACATATGGACTTTGCAGCAACTTGGATGGATTTAGAGTCGATCTTTCTCAGTGATCCATCACAGAAACAAAGAACAGAGTTCCATATGTTCTCACTCATAAGCAGAGCTTGAACAATTATTATACTATAAGAAAGTGATTGGCAGTAGTGTGAAACTGTCAGGGGAGGGGGGTGGGATTGGCAGTTCAGGGAAACTGTTAAGGGAGGGAGGTGCATACCTCATCAACAAGGGTACCTGCATAATCAACGTTTGTATACCTAACCGTGAATTGTACCCCACATCTGTATTAAAAAAATAAAAAATGAAATGAGAATATTTTGGATAAAAAAATGGTGTTCCCCTTTTCTCTTCTTCCTTTCTGTACCCCTAAATTGACAGTGTTAATGCTTTAGTGTGAATCCTTCCACACCACCTGTACTGTGGGTGCCAAAAATGTATACACATTTTAAGCAATGTTATCTATGTGTTACTTTTCTTATTTTTTTTTTGAAACCAGACATCTTTAATATCGAAGTATCTGCCTTTAAATTTTTAAAAATTAAAGATGTGGGGTACAATTCAGGATTAGGTATACAAATGTTCATTATGCAGGTACCCTTGTTGATGAGGTGTGCCCCCCCTTCCCCAGGCAGATTCCAACTACTGCCAATCCCGCTTCCCCTCCTCCCTCCCAGCAATTTTCCACTACTGCCAATCATTTTCTTATAGTATTATGATAATTGTTCAAGTTCTGCTTATGAGTGAGAACATATGATACTCAGTTCTTTGTTTCTGTGAAAGATCACTCAGTATCATAGACTCTAAATCCATCCAGGTTGCTGTGAAGTTCATGATTTTGTTCTTCTTTATGGCTGTGTAATATTCCATTATGTATATGTACCACATTTTTTTATCCAGTCCTCTTTTGATGGGCAGCACTGTTGGTTCCATGTTCTTGCTACTGTGAACAATGCTGCGATAAACACACATGTGCGGGTACATTTTTAGAGTGATTTGAGTTCTTTTGGGTATATTCCCAGTAGGGGGATTGTGGGGTCATATGGAAGGTTGATTTTTAAATCTTTTAGGAATCACCACACTGTTTTCCACAGAGGTTGTACTAGTTTACACTACCAACAACAGTGTAGCAGTGTTCTTTTTTAGCCACATCCTCTCCAGCATTTGCTGTTTTGAGTTATTGATGATAGCCATCTGACTGGAGTAAGGTGGTATCACAGTGTAGTTTTAATTTGCATTGCTTTGATGACTAGTGAGTCTGAGCAGTTTTTCATGTTTCTGTTGGCTGCTTGTACATCTTCTTTTGAGAACTGCCCATTCATATCTTTTGTGCATTTTGTAATGGGGCTGTTTGTTTTTTTTCTTTTTGGCACTGTAATGGGGCTGTTTGTTTTTTTCTTTTTGGCACATTCCTTGTAAATCCTAGATGTTAGGCCTTTGTCAGACACAGAGTTGGCAAATATTTTTTCACAGTCTGGGCTGTCTCCCCGCTTTCTTGATGGTGTCTTTGGCTTTGCAGAAGCTTGCCAGTTTGATGAGGTCCTACCTATCTTATCTCTTATGGCATGGGCACTTGGGGTTTTGAGCAGGAATTGACTGCCAGTTCTAATTTCCATAAGGGTATCTCTAGCATTTTCTAAGGTTCTTATAGTCTGAGGTTTTACATTTAGGTCTTTGATCCATTTAGAATTGATTTTGGTGTATGGGTATAGGTAGGGATCTTGTTTTAATCTTCTGCATGTGGTCAGTCAGTTTTCCCAGCAACATTTACAAATAAATTCTCCTCTTTCCAGTCATTGGTGGTGGAGGCTTTGTCAAAGATGATTGGCTGAAAAATTGAGGTTTTGCTTCTGGAATATCTATCCTGTTCCATTGGTCTATATGCCTGTTTTTGTACCAAGCTGTTTTGATTATTATAGCTTTATAATAGAGTTTAAAGTCTGGGAGTGTGATGCCTCCTGCTTTTTTTTTGGCTAAGGATTGCTTTGGCATTTCATGGTTGTTTATGTTTCCATATGAATTCCTGTATTGTCGTCTCCAGGTCTGAGAAGAAGGCTGCTGGCAATTTAATGGGTATTGCATTAAATCTGTAGATTGTCTTGGGTAAGGTGGACATCTTAACAATGTTGATTCTTTCAATCCATAAGCATGGAATACTTTTCCATTTGTTTGTGTCATCTTTGATTTCTTTGAGCCATGTTTTGTAGTTTTCATTGTAAAGGTCTTTCATGTCTCCAGTTAGGATAATGCCAAGGTATTTAATTTTTTTTTTTCTGGCTATTTTGAATGGGATTGTGCTTTTTATTTGGGTTTTTGTTTGTTTGTTTTTGGTTTATAGAAATGTGACTATCTTTTGCACATTGATTTTATACCCTGAGACTTTGCCAAAGTCCTTTATCAGTGCAAGAGGTTTTTGACAGATTCTCTTTTGAATTTTTGAGGTATAGAATCATGTCACCCGCAAAGAGGGATAACTTGACTTCCTCTTTTCCTATTTGGATACCACTGATCTCCTTCTCTTGTCTGATTTCTCTAGGCAGGACTTCCAAATCTATGCTGAAAAAGAGGGGTGAGAGTGGGCATCCTTGTCTTGTTCTGGTTTTCAGGGGAAATGGTTCCAGTTTTGGTCTGTTTAGCAGTATGCTGACTTGGGTTTCTTGTAGGTGACTATTACTATTTTGAGGTGTGTTTTGTTTATGCCTAGATGTTCGAGGGTTTTTATCTAGAAGGGGTGCTGGATTTTACCAAAAGCTTTTTCTGTGTCTAATGATATAATCATGTGGTTTTTGTTTTTATATTTGTTGATGTATTTAATTACATTTATGGTCTTACAAATGTTGAACCAGCCCTGTGTCCCAGGGATGAAACCTACTTGGTCGTGGTGGATGATTCTTGAGATTTGTTGTTGAATCTGATTTGCTAGGCTCTTGTTGAGAATTTTAGCATCTATGCTCATTAAGGATATTGACCTGTAGTTCTCTTTTTTTGTTGGATCTTTACCTGGTTTGGGTATCAATGTGAAGTTAGCTTCGTTAAATAATTTGGGGAGAGTCCATCTTTCTTGATTGCCTGGAATACTTTCAGCAGGATTGGTATCAGTTCCTTCTTGTATGTTTTGTAGAATTCTGCTGGAAAGCCATCTGGTCCAGGGCTTTTTTTTATAGGTAGTTTTCTTAAGACATAGTCAATTTCCTAGATTGTTATTGGTCTATTTAGTATCTCAATTTCTATTGTTTCAACTTGGGGAGGTTGTGTATGTCAGAAAGTCCTCCATTTCCTTTAGGTTTTCAAGTTTGTTCCCATATAAGAGTACATAGTAATCTCTGATATTCTTTTGTGTTTCTTTGAGGTCAGTTATGACTTGATCTTTGCATTTCTGATTGTGTTTATTTGGGCTTTTTCTTTCTTTGTCTTGGTCAGTCTAGCCAGGGGACCATCAATCTTGTTTATCTTTTCAAAGAACCAGCTTTTTGTTTTATTGACTTTTTGTATTATCTTTTTGTCTTCTATGTCCCTAATTTGGGCTTTTGTTTTGGTAATCTGAATTCTTCTGCTGAAGTTAGGATTTTGGTGGTCTTGCTTTTCCAGCTCCCTTAGGTGATTTGTTAGGCTGGTAACTTGTGATCTTTCCATTTTCTTCATGTGTATTTGTAGAGATATGAATTTCCCTCTTGATACTGTTTTCATAGCATCCCAGAGGTTTTGGTAAGATGTTTCTTCATTTTCATTTGTTTCCAGGTATCTTTTAATCTCTGTTTTGATTCCCATGTTGATCTAGGAGTTGCTTAGCATCATGCTGTTTAGTGTCCCTGTCTTTGTGGGTTTTGGGGGAGCTTTGTTGATATTGATATTTATTTTTATTCCACTGTGATGTGATAAGGGGCATGGGCTGATTTCAACCTTGTGAAATTGGTTATGCTTGATTTATGGCCGAGAATGTGGTCCATCTTACAGTATGTTCCATGTGTTATTGAGTAGAATGTATATTCCATGGTTGTTGCATTGAGCATTCTGTAGGTGTCAATTAAGTCCATTTGGTCAAGTGTCACACTGAGGTTTATGTATTACTTTTCGAAGCTGAATTGAATTATGGTAGCAATGTGTAATATGATGTTTACACAAAGGATGGCATTAATCAAATGAATGCTAGTGTTATTTTACAACAAGCAGGGCAGTCGAAGAAAATGGTGGAAGCACAGTTATCTAAGAGTTGCAGTTGAGCTTCTTCCACATTCTCCTAATTTAACATCCCTTGACTTCTACCTACGAGGGGCCTTAAAGAAAGTGGCATACTATAGAAAACCAGCTACACTGGCATTTGAGTATTTGAGAAGAAATTGAAACGGCATGCACAGCGACACAAGGGAACTCTATGGTCAACATTGCTCAAGCAGTAGTTTGTGATAATCAGAAGTACCTGGTTGCTGATGCTAGTCACTTTGAATACCTCTTGTAATTACAGAAGTCAAACATAACTTGCATTTATCTTTTGTTGTCAGTATATATTAAGTATTACAATTTTAATGCAGTTTTTTCCTTTCTTAAAATGTGTATACTTTTTATGGCACCCTTCGTATATGTACCTCTCCCTGGATCATTGCCTCTCTAGCCCAAATGTGGAATACACATACACTTTAACACCCTTCTCTCCATGCTTAATCCCTACTCTTTTCTCAGACATCACCTCCATCATCAACTTCTCTCTGAATAGAAGCAGCACATAACCTACACCTCACCAATCAGTCTACTCCATCTGCTTGACAATAATAGTTAGTTAATGGACAGACACTTTCCCTAAGTTGCTCCAATAAAAGAAAACCCTAAGTTTTGCTGAAATTCTTTGGAGGAGGCATTCTTTCACTGCTACTGTTGCTGGGATGGTATAATATAACTATGGAGCTATGGCACAGTATATCACAGTATGAATAGAGTTTGTCCTTAGATTAGCTCAACACAGAGGAAGGCAGAACCAAACTGATGGTGGAAAGACACTTTCCTGGTAGATAATTTGAGTACCTGATTAACCTAAATCTAGTAATATCTTTTTTGCTGCAGTTGACTGAGCCAATAAATTATCATTTGTATTTTAAGTCAGTTTGAGTAGGGTTTCTGTCATTTGATACTGGGAGTCCTGAGTGATATATATACCTCCTACCAATATGCTCTTATGGAGCATAGATACCACATTTTATCTTGTTTCATCCTCTTCCCCAAAGTTTTAAGTTCCATGAGGGTAGGGATGGCTTGCTTTTCTTTGTTATTGCCAATTGCCTTAGCACAGTGCCTAGTACTTAATAAATTTTGAAAAACTGTAAGAACAAAACAGATTCTATGGCACCCAGGGGGCTAACCAAAGAAGGTGAAGACGTAGTTCCTTTCCTTAAGGAGTTTATAAATTACTACTAATTATTCCCAGATGGAGGTGTATTTATCCTAATTCATCAACTCCAGCTATGAATCCAAAGAGCTATAAGTTAAGTGTTTCTATTGAATGTTTCCACAAACCAGGTCTTCTATAAATGGTAGTAATTCCATTCATCCTTAGATTTTTTTTCCATCACTTTATCTTTTGTGGGCTGGCTGGTTTGCTGCTTAGCTGAATTCTCTCCAAATATCTTCCAGTCACATGATATTAATTCATCAGTATCAGAGAAGGGCTTTAAGGGAAGGGAGAGTCAAGGGCAGGGAGAAAAGAAGACGAGGAAAGTGAAACCACATGAAATGGGCACAGTACCAAAAACATTTTTGAAGTCTCTGGTGAAACCTTTTCTGGCATCACTACATAAAACTAGCACATCATTTTCATTAACTTGAATAAACAAAACCAAGCTGATATTAAAAAGCAGTACAGATGTGATATAACTTTCCACTCCTAGGTTGGACTAGTCAAATGTACAGAGTTACTTCCCTTAACAAGGCAGGTCATGTTCTTTCACTCTGTCCCTGAACAAACAGCACATGGCACCAGAACACAGCTGCAAATACACGACTCGGGACGGAGTTCCCTTTTCTCATTCTGCCTTTTCCCACCATGTTCCTTTCTGATGACTGATGAGATCCTGGCATTCTCTCCTCTGCCTGTCACATTTTTATCCTCTTGTTTCTGACCTTCATGGTGCACTCTATACCTGAAAATATCTTGCTCCCCTAGCATCAAGCAACTATCCCTCCCTCCTCTTTTATCACACACTTCCTTTAGTCCAGCCTTCCAAGGCTGATGTCATCACAAGCCATGTTTGCACAACCTGAGTAGCTTTATTGTTATCTCATGAATCATGACCATCTGAATTCTATTTCCTTGGAGGAAAGCCCTGTCTAGTGTGTGTTCCACATAGCCCCACATGAAGAGATGGCACTCAATAAATAATACATTGTGATGATAGCAATACCATGAACGTACACTGCAGAAATATTTCATAAAGAGTGGATGCCTGTTGGGTTCTTGGTCCGGGGACTGAACTTTTCTGGCCACCACAGGCTTTGATCTGAGGGAATCACATGCTGTCCATCAGTGGCTTTCCAGCTGTCAGAAGTAACACATAACTCTTCATGCCCCCAGAATTAAAGGGTGAACATAATAACAAAAAAACTGCAAGTTACCTTGGGAGAGCTACAAGATCCAGAGAGACCATGTTACTCCATGCTTAAATGCCAGAAGATATTGGGGATACTCTGTCAGAATATAAGTGTTCTAACATTCACCAGGCAGGACCTGTGAACTTGAGGAGTACTCCTGACGTTTTTAGATGTTTCTCTCACATGAATGAAAATAACCCATTTTTCCTCATGTATAAGGTTGAATGAGAATCAAATAAGATAATAGGTGTGGAAGTGCAGTAGCAGCAAGCAGCTTACATTTTATTGCATAGTTAACATACGTCAGGCACTATTGGTAAAAGGTTTATATGAATTAGCTTATTTAATCCTTACAAAAACCCTAGAAATTAGCTTTTATTTTATCCCCACTTTGTTGCTAGAAAAACTGAGGCACAGAGAAGACAAGTAATTTTTTCCAGTGTTTCACAGTTAGTAGGTGGCAGGCCAGTGACTGAAACTATTCATTTCAGATCTAGAGGCCATTCTGTGCTTTGTAATCTAATTCAGGAGCACAGTAAAGTGAAGCAATGTGGAAATGTGAAATATTATTTTAAGTCACTCTGGAATGTGAGGTATTACTATGTAGTTGATCCTCATTTGTACTCCACAACTCTATAATAAAATAAAAAGAAAGAACAAATATTATTATACATAAATCAGGGTTCCCCAACCTCACCAATCTGTGACCTGTTATGGACCAGGTCACAGGGAGTGAGCAGTGAATGAGTGAATCAAGCGTCATCTGTATTTATAGCCGCTGCCCATCACTCACATTACTGCCTGAGCTCTGTCACCTGTCAGATCAGCAATGGTATTAGATTCTCATAGGAGTGCAAAACCTGTTGCAAACTGCAGGTGCAAGGGATCTAGGTTTTATGCTCCTTTTGAGAATCTAATGCCTGATGATCTGAGGTAGAGCTGAGGTGGTGATGCTAGTGCTGGGGAGTGGCTACAAAAACAGATGAACATTAGCAGTGAGGTTTGACTGCACATTCCCTACCACAGTCTGTGGAAAAATTGTCTTACACAAAACCGGTCCATGATGCCAAAAAGGTTGGGAACGGCTGCTTTAAAAAACCCCTCCCTAGTCTTCTCTTCCTTCCACCCTCCAACCTCCAGTGTCCTCTGTTCTGCTCTTAATTTTTATGAGATCAACTTTGTTTTATCTTGTCTATGGCAGTACCACCCTGAATGTGCCAATCTTGTCTTATCTCTGAAGTTAAGCAGAGTTGAGCCTGGTTAGTACTTGGATGGAACATCAGCGTGGTTTTTTTATACCTACTATGTGCATGTAATGATCTCTAAATAGGACACAAGGTTGTGCCTGATTAGGTCTCTGCTCTCAAAAGATTCAGTCTCACTAGTTTTCTCTCAAGGCCAAATAATTACATATCAAAACACTTTCTAAAATCCGTCTTACAAGTATTAGCTAAATTGTAGATACTCATCAAAAGGCAATAGAAAAACGTTCACAAAAGCAGTTTTAGAATAGTGATTTTTTGTGTTGCTAGATGCCAGAGTTCTTTCAGAGATTTTCTCGGTATTAATCCATTTCAAGTCATATAAACCAACCCCTCCATTATAGAGAAAATCTCACCAGGATGCATTCAAAGTAAGATAACCATGCTCTATGGAATGGCATCCTATGCAGTTAGGACATACAGTACTCCATTCCTACTACTACAAAAATAAAGAGAAAGAAAAGAAAAAAACAAAATCTGAATACTGCATGTGATTCCACCAACCTTTCACTCAATGGGCACATGCCCCTATAATAGGGTACGAATTGATTGCTTCTCAGTTGGACTCCATTCTGCATTTCACTCACCCATAGTGGAAGCATCTCAGCATGCTGTCTGACTTTAGAATTTAGACATACATATTTTCATATGCATGGCCTCTAAGTAAAGTCCATTTCTTTTATCTGGTGTTAATAGAAAGAAACAATTATCTGCTCCTAACCTGGTGGAAAACACATATATTGCTTGAATTACTGAGAACTATTATTAGTCTTTAGTATAGAATTGTCTTAGGGGAATCTGCTAGATACTTATACTATACACAAAGGTCACAGTACTCACTGACACTATACTATAACCTCCAATAATGCTAGACTATAACCCCCAATAAAATGGAGGGCTAAACCAAGCAATGGAAAAGACCATATGTGGTGATGACAGGGGAAAGTATACTTTGTACTTCTAAGAGGGGTACACTTAAAAACATTTTTTGCGTGAGGAGATTAATTTAGGAAGAATAACCTTCTTGAGTGGGTGACAGTGGCATTAAATAAATTCCAGCCTTTTCTTGATTCCCTCTACCAGTCTGATTTAGTAAATGATATTTCCTATTATATACAAAGAGAATAAAATTGTGAATAAGGCAGACAAAGTACTTGCCTTCAGGGAGTTTCAATTTCAAAGGAAAGAGACAGAAAATAGATGCAATAAATTAATAAGATCACTTTAACTTCTGATAAAGGCCACTAAACAATAATAAAATACTGTGTTCCATCAATTTTAAAATGTAATCTTTTTCTCTCCACTCACTTCTGTTAGGTGGAAGTGACTTCCTTCAGCCTTTCCTGAGTAGATATATGTCTTTCCTCCTCACAGACTTGCATACAAATCGTCTCACTTGACTGTTGTCTCAATATGGTTTCTTCATCCCTGCTGATTTTTCTCCCAGCTACCTGTGCTTTCTGAGATCTGACACCCACTGACCTTGCATTACTGGAGTTCCACTGGGTACTTCCATATAGTTTCAGGTTTCCCTTTATGTCTCGCATACAGATATGTCAGCACATGTTGGCTCTTAGCATTTTTTTTTCACATTTAAGTCATGTTTACTTTTTGCAACTGAAGTTATGATTAGGGGAACTTTTTCCCTTCACCTAATGTTTGTGGGAACCTCTATTCCCAGGCAGAAATGATATTGAGGTAACCTGTCTAGCTCTCCTTCCCTCTTTCCCTCTTCTCCTCCCTCTTCACCAAGAGAGATGAAATGATTTAACTGACTAGTGAATCCAAGAGTAAGAACTGAGTATGCTCAGCTCTGCCCTTTTGTATTTCCCCTAGATGTCCCTGTGGAGGAGCTTCCTCTGACCCCTGTGAGGGAAAAGGGCTCCACTATGACCTAGTGGTCAGGTATGTCCAACTGAGTATTGGGGATCCACATAAGTGCTCTCTCAACTGCTTTTACCAATCGACCTTCACCAATATAGCTGATGTTTTGATACCTGATACCTGAGTTTTATTTTTCCATTGGTTCAGAAATAGAGCAGATAAAAGAGAGAATTTACTTTTATGGTCTCCAAACATCCCCCTCTCCACACTGCCAAGAGATATAAGGAAACACGACATAATCAGAAAGTGGGATTAAAAAAAAAATGGAAGTGTCTAAAAATAAAAGTGACCACCTAAGTATAGTGAGCCTCTATTTCTAGAGCTATTTTACAGAGGAAAAATCAACATAAAATTTGTTACACTTCTTTTACATACTAGTCACTTTTATGTGCATTTTTAAAAAATTTAATCCTTACAACTGCCTTTGGAGTCAAACAACATTAGAATGTTTTTATGGTTGACAAAACTGAGGCTCCATGAGCTTGAGTAACTGCCTTTACATAACACAAATGGTAAGAAAAGAAGACTGGTTTAGTCTGTTTGGGCTCCCATAACAAAATACCACCAACTGGGGGCTTAAACAACAGTAATGTATTGTTTCACAGTTTGGAAGCTAAAAGTCTAAAATTAAGACTACCATTAATTTGGTTTCTGGTGAGGGCTCTCTTCCTGCTTTGCAGACAGCCAACTTCTTGCTGTGTCCTCACTTGGCCTTTCCTCAGTGAGTGCACTGGGTAGCAGGGATGGGGGTTGGTGAGAAGAGACAAGCTTTCTGATAGCTTCTCTTATAAGGACACTACTCTTATTGGATCAGAGTCTCACCCTTATGACCTAATTTAACCTTAATTGCTTTCTTGGAGGTCCTACCTTCAAAAGCAGCCAACATTGGTGGTGAGGCTTCAGTTATATTAATTCGAGGGGGAGGATACAAACACTTAGTTCATAGCAAAGATTAAACCCAAATCTATCAGATTCCAAAACTCTTGTATGTGTCCTCCTTATCATACAGTCAGTTATACTTTAGGCTGATGACTGCCAGTAGGATGGTACCCGGAGACCTCCTGCCAAGTTTCTTGACTAAGCAGGTACAAAAGTTTACTCCCTTTTCAAAAATGACTTAAAATTTTATAAAAATTTACTTACATGCATAGCAAAACTCAGATCAATAAAGGTAAATCTCCAGTTACAGGAAACCCATAGCCTAAGCCAGGAGTAAGAATTGAGGCTGTACACTCTCAGGAAGTCCTATCCTAGAACTGGATAGAAACCTTGGAGTCCAGGTTTAAACCTGTCTAAAAAAACCAAAAAACAAAAACCAAGCCGGGCTCGGTGGCTCAGCCTGTAATCCTGCGCCTTTGGGAGGCTGAGGTGAGTGGATTGCCTGAGCCCACGGGTTCGAGACCTGCCTGGGCAGCAAGACCTCATCTTTACAATAAATTAAAAAATCAGCCGGACATGGTAACACGCCCCTGTAATTCCGGCTACTCGGAAGCCTGAGGAGGAAGGATCGCCGGAGCCCAGCAGGTCGAGGCTGCAGTGGCCGGGAGCGGCCACTGCACTCCAGTCTGGGCAACAGAGTTAGAACAAAAAATAGAATCCAGGCTACAGGCCTCATGCACAGCAGGAATACTCAGAAATTTCTACAAGCTACATGGTTGTGACATGAAGAGAGGTCTTCATCAAGCGTCAGACAAGTCCACAAAAATGAAAACAAAACAAAGGAAAACCCTAACCCTGTACTTTGCAGGGGTACTGAACCAAATATTCACCATCCGTACAATACTAGAAACACTAAATCAAGGCACTAGCACAATAATGTAGTCTACAGATGTCGGGCATTGTATGGCTTTCAGCAATCTAAAATCTGTTCCATAGTGTCTCCTTCACATTCTAGACCTCCATTGAAGGAGAACTACATACAAAATTACAGAACACATCATTGCAAGAGATCATCAATATGTAAAAGAAATGGAAGAACTCACAACCAAGAAACTAGAGTTTATAGAGTACTATGGAAAGGACTTTAAATAAATGTATCTACAAAGGCACAGAATCCATATAAATGCAGAGGAAAGAGGAGAAAAAGAAAATAAAAAAGAGGAGAAGGAAAGGGGGGAGGAGGAGAGTGAGAAGAAGAAGGAAAGAGAAATAAAAGAGATGATTTTTAAGATGTAGAAAGTCTAAAATTAAAAATTATAGTATACTAGATGAGAGATTTTAAGATAGAAAAGGAGGGAGGGGTAAAATGGTTTAAATATGATCAAAATTCTCCCAATCCTGAGTGTCTCTATTTCAAAATATAGAAATTCCAGATCCAGAAAAGCATGCATATCAACAAGTGAGTTTATATTTCCTAGTTCCAGAAGCCCAAGAAGATGTTTGTGTCCAATGGACTGACTATTGACATTATGCTCGTGTACTGACATCATGTCCCATTCATATTTAATTCCATCTTGCCTCTTTCCCTTGACTATCCCCCTTTGTCTCCTTGGTCAAGCCCTTAGAATTGAAAACTGGTAATGCCTCTGAGCATCAGTGACCCAGCATCCTATGACCTGTTTGTCATAAAAGCTCTGCTGCCCTCTTCAAAGATGAGTGTAGTTTCCCCCAGCAAGAATATTTTCCAACATTCAGTCACCATATAGAGTAATTTCATACTACAAAAGATTGAGTGCAAGTGTTTTCTACATGTGACTACTTCAGATACTCTTTTCCCATTTTTAAATGGAATTTGTTAATAAGTAAACACTTAATTCCTCTCTTCCTTATTCTCTGTGAATTAATTCCCTTTAATGTAATTAATTCCCTTTTCACTCTGTGTTTACTTGTACATTTCTTCATTTTGAGAATTTACTTGTAAATTTCTTCATCCAAATTGAATTTGTTTTGTATTTGCAATTTCAAATTAAAGCAACAACATCAACAAAAAATTGAGGCTCCTAGGGAAGTATATGGAAAGAACCAGCTGAAATAAATTCAAAAGCTCTTCAGAAATGTGTTTTTGTCTGAGAAGGGTACAAGCTAAAAGATGATGCCAAGATAATAGTGCAGAACCAAATGTCTATTAACAAAGTCATCATGGGAGTAAGCTTGGGATAAGGGAATCTCCTACAACCTAAACAAGCACATTGCCAACTACATCTAAGCATCCTCAGCCCTTCCTTAACAGATACGTGTGTTCGTTAACTGTTTTTAGTTGCTTTCTGGTAAGGGGCACTGACTTATTGTAGACCCCCTCTAGAGCAAGTTTTATTTAGAAACGTTTTCTTATTTCTTTCTGCTTTATGTATTCCAGAGAGATCCGGAAACATTTGAGGTGAATCTGAATTCTAACTATTCCTTCCTCCCCGGACCAGATGTTGGCCTAGGTCTCTCTCTCTCTATATATATGTATAGCCAGGAATATCTACATAGAGTAAGGGGATCCAGACTTATCTTAGAGTTTAAAAATGCAGCCGGGCTCGGTGGCTCAGCCTGTAATCCCGTACCTTTGGGAGGCTGAGGTGAGTGGATTGCCTGAGCCCGCGGGTTCGAGACCCGCCTGGGCAGGCGAGACCTCATCACTACAATAAATTTTTTTAAAAATTAGCTGGGCCTGGTAGCGCGTGCCTGTAATTCTGGCTACTCGGAAGGTTGAGGCGGAAGGATCGCCGAAGCCCAGCAGGTCGAGGCTGCCGTGGCTGGGAGTGGCCACTGCACTCCAGTCTGGGCAACAGAGTGAGACTCCAACTCAAAAAAACAAAAAAACAAAAAACATAATCAAGGGATGTACTCCTGAAAATTCTAGAAGAGCAATATTTTTTAGTAATACCAGCCTTTTTTGAAATATCAGCCTTCTGGGCTAATTTTATTTTAAAAGTCCCCATTTGACTTTTACCTTGCAAAATTGAGGTTTTCATTGATTGCCTTTACATTCAACTGTCTGAAGTTTCTCTGGCTAGAGTGAAGTGGATGGAAGTGATATCATTAATCAATTCACTTATTCAACATATTTGTTTCCAGAGAGTCAGCATGCAAGATATAGATTTCTTTAAAATTGCACAAGCCTGGATCTCAATCTCACATCATCATCACCCGGAGAGTACCATTTCTAAACTGAGAGCTAGATTTTAGTTGCAGTGATTACATTATCTCACAATAACCTTTTTTGTTATTTTAGTATCATCCCATTTTATGGTTGGAAAAATAAGACTCAAAAATGATTTTATAGAGGAGGTTAGAATTGAGTAGAGTCTTGATTAATGAATATAATAAAAAGAAAAGACTTGACAGAAGTGCACATTATGACCCAGAGCCCAAAGATAAAAGCCAAGGAAACATGTTAGGGCCATTAGATCATCCTTGCTGGCACAAAGAGCTCATGAAGAAAAGAGGATCTCAATGTCTAATGTAAATAAGAATTACTTGGACAATCTCATGACTAAAAGTATCCCTTTATAAAATGTTATAAGGAGAACAATATATAATACAATAACATTTTACTTCTTTATTTACCAAATTTAAAAGTAATGATGCTTCGATTCTGGCAGAAGAGTCTAAAATACCTGACAGCTGATTTACTCATAGAACTTTTAAGTGGTTTTTTAGCCCCAGTTGAATCACATAAAGACTAGTCTCTTCTATACGATGCTCTTTGTTAATTTGGACCTCTCTCCTCATTTTTTGATTTATTTTCTTTCCATAATAAGTCCCAGAACAATAATGCTGGGTCATGTGCCAGCATGCTAAATGATCATCATAGGTCAAAAGTCTATAGAAGAAAGAAAGGCAACGTTTGCTGATGAAGTCACATGAGTTGATGAAATCCATAAACAGCAGCTGTTCTTATAGTCAAGTCAACCAAAATTTCCTTAACAGTGTACCCCAATTTTTTATCCTGTGGTGTTGATGGCAGCCCAAGTTTTGTGCATTAGTGTGTGTTGATAAAGTTTCTTGTTAAGTTAAGTAAGGTTTTGGAGAAATGAACTTAATAAGGTATTGATTATGTGGGTAAAATCTGTATGATTTCATCAGGAAATTCTTGACTGAAAGGGAAACCTTTGTTCTTCATTACTTGTTTTTATGTCCTCTTATTTGCCTTTTATTATCAAGCTTAAATATCTTTCTTTTTCAACCTCCCCACAAATCATTAAAAACTGTTCTGCTACACAAGAAAGGAAAAGAGATCAAGAGTAAAGCCAGATGCACAAACATTGAGCACACATTCATGAAGCTCTCTTTGGTCTTATCTCTACAGAATACACTTTTCTAAAAGTTTCAAAAGCTATATGGTACCATTCCACACATACACTGATATTCATTATTTGAAGATGATGTTTCTTTCACAGCTAGAGGTGGATGGACAGAACCTTGAACAGTTGTTTATCCAATCCAAAATTGATATAAGTTGTACAATTTGTGAAGATATTTTGAAAGAATATCCAAGAGGACTACTGAAATTTTACTCCACTTAGCTTTCTTTTTAAGTCACAAATTTTCATAAAGTGATACATATGTGTCACCAGCACCCAAATCAAAAAAACACATTCTCCAATCTTAGGCACTCCCTGGTGTACCTTTCATTTCCTGGACCTGCTCCCATCCACTCCGGGATAGCAGTCATCTGTACTTCTCATGTTGTAGAGCAAATTATCTTCATTTCTTTCTGTGTTCACTTTTGAATTTTAAGTTAAAGGAGTTGAATCAGGATTTAAAGAACTGTGAACATTTAGATAATTTTTTTCTCTCACTAAACTTCAAGAGATAAGTAATGCCATTTTTTACATAATCTTTATTCAGTCCTGAGAACTCTCAGAGAGGAATCCCCCCAAGGAATAACAGGCTCAGTTATTGAAATCCATTGGTTGTTGGAAGATCTTTCATGCTTCACTCTGGCTTGATGTAACTGAGGTTGGGCCCCATTCTGCTCTGTGACTGTCTTGTTTTACCTGTAGAATTTAATGTAGTGTCCATTTAGAAATGAAATAGAATTCTACTTTTCTTTGAGATAGAGAAGTATTATGACCCTTAAGCATACCTAATTTTAGAAATATAAAATTATTCAGCCCTACATGGTATCTAGACGAGTCCAGAGATGGATCATATGGTGTTTTTGCCTGTTTTTTTTTTTTTCTTCAAAATAATCTAAACTTGTGGATATTTTCACCTGGAAATGCTTTCCCCACTAAACAGCCTGAAAAGACAATGAAGTTGATATTACCAATTTACTGGCAGACTCAGAACTGAAGTGGCATTTCACACATAATGTAACAGTCTTTCCCAATTTAAAACCTCCATGCAGAGGTTGGAAACAGGCCAGCACATCTGCTATATATCCCTGTATATATCATCACCATCTAAATAGAGATACATTTTGAAACTTGAATATTTTAGAATAATTTTTTGATCATTTCTTCTTTAGATAATTTTAAATTGTTTCTTCATTATTTTGTTTCCAGACTTCCAGACTGGAGCATTCACCTAATTTGATTTTTTTAATACTCATAAATAAAATGTCAGGATAAATGTCTATATTTTTATGCTTTGTTTCATTCACTATGAGAAACTAGGAATTTTATAGAAAGTTTTATTTTTTTAAATGTCATATCAGAATGAAAATACTTTTTAAAGTATAAAGTAGATTGTTTTTGTTTTCTTCACACAGATTTTCTTCATGCTATATGAATTCCAGGGGGTATCTTACCCCTAATGTTCAGCAGATTAAATATTTATGCATGCCTCTAAAGTTGTGAAGTGGATCTTTTAACAATATGTTTAGATACTCTCCCTCAATTCAATGAGAAAAAGACAAACAACCCATTAGAAAAATGGACAAAAGACTTAAACAGACATTTTACAAAAGAAAATTCCAAATGGTCAATAACCATAAATACATGAAAAGGCACTTACATTAGCCATCAGAAAAGAATGAATTAAAACTATAAAGAAATGCCATACACTCACAGGTATAACTAAAATGGGCAAGACAGACAATACAAGTATTGCTGTGACGTGGAGCAAACAACACTCTCATATCACTCTTGGGAGAGGAAATAGGTGAAGCCACTTTATAAAGCAGTTTGTCAGTTTTCTAAAGCTACATATATGCATTCCCTATAACAAGAACTTCCCAGCTAGACACATGCCTAATAAAAATGCATACATATATTCACCAAAAGACAGGTACCAGAATGTTCTTAAAAGTACTATTTGTAGTAGTCAAAAACTGGAAAGTGTCCAAATGTTTTTCAATAATAGAATGAATGACTAAGTTGTAGAACACTGGAATTCTGTCAGTCATGGAATGAACATTCTTCAGCTATTTGCCATGATATGGATGAAAACAAACAAAAGACATTATATGATTCCATTTTATGAAGTAGAAATTTGGCAAAATAATCTATAATACTAGAAAATCAATGTAGTAGTTACTCCCGGAGGGTCATGACTAAAAAGGTACACAAGGGGGTTGTGGGATTCTGCTCTTTCTTGTTCTAGATGCTACTTCAGCAAGCGCCTATGATTCGTACATTTTTTTTTGTGAGTATGTTGTACATCAATAAAATATTTTAAGTGTTCACCCAGTTTTTCCACCTAGTTTTGTTCTAGGAACTTAACCTGAAAAAAAATTACAGTGAAGTTCAAATATACACCTACAAGAATATTAATTACAATATTAATTTTAGTTTAAAAAATTTTTTAAGTCTAATAGCAAGTAATTAACTTAAATGTATAATACCTTCAATAACGGAATCCGTTTAGCTATTTAAAATATACCTGAGAGCTGTGCTCGGTGGCTCAGCCTGTAATCCCGCACCTTTGGGAGGCTGAGGTGAGTGAATTGCCTGAGCCCGCGGGTTCGAGACCCGCCTGAGCAGCGAGACCTCATCTCTACAATAAATCAAAAAATCAGCTGGGCATGGTGGCGCATGCCTGTAATTCCAGCTACTCGGAAGGCTGAGGCGGAAGGATTGCTGGAGCCCAGCAGGTCGAGGCTGCGGTGGCTGGGAGCGGCCACTGCACTCCAATCTGGGCGACAGAGTGAGACTCCAACTCAAAAAAAAATAAAAAATAAAATAAAATATACTTGAGAGAGAAATATTTATTATGTATATGTAAACATGTTTTGAAATGCTATTAATAATATGAATAATACATAGTCATATATCATAATAATTAATAAAAGATAGGCTATACAAGAGTATGCTTGATAAATCCCAATTATGAGTACCAGGCCTACTGCCTTGCTTTCTCCAGGAGTATTGTTCACATTTTTATTCTATATAAAGGTAATCATTGGTGCTATGAAATATACAACCTACCTGTACATGACTACCCTTCCAGTCATCTACCAAAATATTTTTATTGTTTATATCTGAATGGCAAGATTGTAGGCATTTTTAATTCCTTTTTATAATTTTTTCATACTTTCTAAAATTTCTGAAGTGAAAATGTGTAGGTTTTTTAAACAAACAACAAAAAAAAGGTAAGGCAGGGTATGGTGGTTCACGTCTGTAAACTCAGCACTTTGAAGACCAAGGCAAGAGAATTGCCTGAACCCAGGAGTTCAAGACCAGCCTGGGCAAAATGGCAAGACCTTATCTCTACAATTTAAAAAAAAAACCGACTGAGCATGGTGGCATGTACCTGTAGTCCTAGCTACTTGGAAGGCTGAGGTGGAATGATTGCCTGAGACCAGCAGATTGAGGCTGCAGTGACTGTGAGTATGCCACTGCACTCCAGACTAGGCCACAGAGTGAGACTCCAACTCAAAAAAAAAGGTAAAATAATACAAGTTCTAAGACACTTCAGTTGTTATACAAGAAAGGTATAAATCAAAATTTTATTATCATCAATTACCTTCACTGAGCTGAGCTTAGTGCTTGTCAAGCATCATGAAATAAAATTTATTTTTTACCTTTAGATCAAAGTCTATCTACAAAAAAGCAAAGAGTATACAGATGTAAAGTAGAAACATAGGAAAATGGACTTCGGACATAGAAATTACTCCTAACAAATGTACTTTTATAAATATCTTTTCTCCTGTTGCAACTCTCCACATTCTTCAAAACCTGGTTTAATTTTCCAGACTACTTTATGAAGAACTTCTGGACCGTGCCAGCTACACGAGTCAATCTACCTTCTCCAAACTCAACTCTTATTTTTCATCAGTATGAATTTTTCAATTCTTAGCAAATTCCACCTAAGCTGTCTTTCCAATTAAATGGTGAGATTTTTGAGAGCAGGAAGGACCAAGTTACTTTTTTACTTCTGAGAAAACCCTCCCCTCCCTCACCTCACTTGGTGTAGTGCTTTGTATTACAAATTAAATATTTATTAGTGTTCAATAAATGCATGGTTGATTGGTGAATCACAGTGAAGGCTTCTATTAATGCTGGGTGGGTAAGGTGGAGAGTTATAAACTCAATAGTAAAGAGGGAATGTAGGAATGTAAAGAGAACACCGGGATTGACTTCCACCACTTCTAAAAAGGTGAATGTTTAAACTTAGGAGGACCAAGAACAGAGTTCATCCATTTTTACTTAACCATTTCAGAGAATTCAGTTCTTTCCATTGGCAAGGAGGGTGACATACTGTAGGGAGGCCTTGAGAGGCTACTGGGATTGTGTAGGGGCATGTACTGCAACCCATAAGCTCTACTACCCATCTACAGGGGGCAGAAATGAAGGGAATGGCTTCAAAGAGAGTGTGTTCATCCATGGAAAACGGATTATAGCTTTTCTTTCTGAACCACTGCAGCCAGATTAATCATCAAGAGACAGTCCTAAAGAAGATCAAATCTAAATTATCCAGTAAAGCATGTATTCAGGAATTAAAGTCCAGGTGAACTTACTATTTTGCAAATTCTGGACATGATTGGGAGAAGCAGAGGCAGGAAATAAGACTGGAAGTACAGATGGAAGCGCAGAGCAGAATCCCTTGGACAAATAAATTCAGGAGAGGAGGTTCAGGAAAACAAGCAAGATCAACTGTTCACCAGTCAGGACAATTACATACATAGTGGAAGCGTCACATCAAGTTCTGATGCTGAAATCAAATCAGGTTGGAGAAGTGGGAAGGTCAACAGACCCAGCCTTAATGTGTGAATTTCTCTCCCACCTGATCCAGGCTCCAGCTCACCTGCTCTGTTTCTTTCAAACTCTCTACATTTCTTCACAATCAAGAGCCATCAATTCACAAGTATTATATGAACCCAACCACTGTGGGGAGTTTTTTAAAAGAGAAAAAAAAATTTTCTAATTTTTATGGCTTGCATCTTATAATGCTAGAGAGAGAGAGAGAGAGAGAGCGCCTAATTTTAATATGATTTGGTTCCTATTTCCTCAGTGAATAGACTGATAAACAAAAGAATCTCATGTGGATGATTTTGTTCTTTTATGGATGCTTCGTTGATTAAAGTTCGATTCCTATTTAGCTAAAAGTAAATTCAGCTTTCCTTACTATCTTTATCATTTGTAGTTCTGCAAATGATCCACAGTGAACTAGTTAGTAAATACAGATGAAGAAGGAAGGGAAAAGGGGTGCGTTTATAAAAGTGTCTCCTGGACTTTAACTAACTTCAGGCTATAATAAAATGCTAATGAAATGCATTAGAAAAAACAATTAGGGAAATAATAATTAACCACATAAAAAATCACTGATTCACTTTAAAAAATTATCCTCCTCCCCATCATTACACCTGCACAGGGAGGACGGGTCAGATGAAGGTGATGTTGCAGCATTGCTTGAAGGTTATTGTCCAGGCAAACCACAGAGGGCAAAGGATTCCAGAGGACAAGAGGAAACATCTTTTGCCTGAGCCAGATTTGGCAAGGTTATAGGAAACATATTTCACTGGATCCGGTCTTCAAATCCATGTTCTATCTAGTGCCTCCTGAATAAATGTTTTAAAGATGGCTACAGCATTACAGGCTCTGCTAAAAACATGGTGTAGAGGATTTACTCCTTAGTTATCTTAACCAAAATAATAGAAGCCAGTTCATGATTATCCCATTTTTTCCCTCAGTAAGCATTTCTGTGTGTATCCTCTATCTTCTACCACGCTGAATGCAATCTAATGGTCATTTTTTGAGTAACTGAATTTTGAAATAGTTCCATGTGAAATCAAGGAACGAAATAAAATATTTTTGTAGCAGAGATGAGAAGAGTAAAATACTCTCTCAAAGGTGCTGCTGCTTAATTTGTCACATTCAAGGGCCTTAAATTCCACATAACTCTTCATACTACAGAACGATGCTTGTTTTCTTTGACCACAGAAGAAGAAATCCTAAAAACAAAAACTGTACTCTACAGCAACATAGCAACATGCATAATGAGAAAAAAAAAGTTAAATTTAGTGATGGATGAACATCAAACGATTTCCAGTTCTGTTTCAATTTAGATATTTATTCAAAACATGTCGAAATGATAGAAACCTTGTGGGCCTACATAATGGCACTAAAAAACTTTTCTTGAGCATATTTTTCTTCACAGCTTTCTCTCTCTCTCTCTCTCTCTCTCTCTCTCTCCCCCTTCTGTTTTTGATTCATTGTATAAAATCTGAAATGTAAAACTCAAGGACTACACAAATTTGAATGCAAATACTGTAAAGTTTATCAAAATGGTTCTGTCTCTAAAGTCCAATTCTATTTTTTACCGATACAATCATTTTCCACTTTTCCTATACAATCATATTAAATCTGTTTCTCTTCATTCTGTACATAACGGGGCACCTACATGCCAAAAAAAAATTATTCATTGTCTTCAAAGGATACTTTATGGATAATGAGGACATATAATGCCACCATCTTGGATATTGTGGCAGGTTTTTTTCCAACTTTTTTTGAATTATTTATTTTTTGAATACTTCAGTAATGTATGTAGGGTGAATTTTTTTTTTGTCTCTTTTGAGAGTAATGGGAAGGACAGAAAATTGAGAATCAATAGACTTTCCTGAAATCCCAGATTTGCCATTCAATCTCTTTAAAGTGTCTCCTTCCGTAAATTTGGAAGATTATTAACTATCAATGCCCTTGAAGTTAAAATGAGAAAATAGAAATGGGTATTCCTAAAGGTTCTGAAGAAAGTTGCCATGCCAAGCTCTAAATAAAAAGAGAAAAGACTGATACACTCAAGGATTTGTCCCAGAATCATAGTCACTAGCAGACCCAGACAAAAGTCACAAAGCTGTTGGAGTTCTAATCTTGTGGTCTTACCCAGTTTCTGATGCCAATATTCAGAACTGTGCCATATTAAATCTTTACTCAATAGCATTTGACTTATTGAAAACCCTGCCTATTAGGAACAGAGTCAGAACCAGAAGAAAATAAGGGAAAACAAAAGATAGTTTCTGAAGAGTTTAATACAAGGACTCTAACTTCACATACTTTTCTCAAAGGAGAACCCCTAAGCTTTCCCTAAGACTATTTACTTTTACTTACACAGAAATGTTACATTTCTGTATAAGTAAATGGATTGCCAAACCATAATAAATTATTTTAAAAATGAAAGAAACCACTAGATAAAGACAACTTATAGAAGACATTTATTATTGAATGCACACCATTTATATGTGGGGCAAGGCTGAGGTTCAGATATGTCTTGTATGAATTTATGTGATGCTACTACCGGTATTTAGCAAAATTTCAAGATTTTCATTTCCTAAAATATGTCATGAGAAATAGAAGGTACATAATTTGATGGGATATGTGCTGTCATGTTAGACAGAGAAAAGAGGTGTGGCCACAGATTACAAGTTATATGGAGACTTGAATGAAAAATTGCCATTATTTAAGAAGATGGCTCAGAAACAGAACATTACATGTTAGTAAGAGGTAGTTGTTCTGGAGTAGAACATGAGGGATGGACTTAAATCCCCCCATTCCATCCAAGGAGTGTCATAAATTCAGCAGTCCTAGCAACTCTGCCACAGAAACACCTATTCTATCCCAACAAAAAGAGATGTATGCTAGCCAAAGAGAGAAAGTTAAGACACTGAGAGCCAATATCCCATGTACCTGCACAGAACTTAAAGCAGTAGTAGTGGAAAGAGCATCCCAAGGAGACTTGGAGTAATGGATGGATGAACTTCACCACGTGGAAGTCGCTAAGGAGAACAAGACCATAAAGGGACTCTTCATTACCTCTCTGGGCTCATACCCTACTAGTGCCCCTTGTTCTCTCCCTAACTTCCTTGCTGTTTCATAAACAAGGAACACACTGTCCCTGTAGGGTCTTTACACTGTCTGTTCCCTCTTTGTGAAATGCGCTTTTCCAGATATCTACATGGATAAATCCCTCACCTCTTTTAAGTCTCCTCTTAGGTATCATTTTGTAAATAGGGGTTGCTATAAACAACTAATTTCAAACTGTAACCTTCACAAATTGATCCCCCATGTCCCTGATTCCTGTTACCCTACTGTATTTTTCCCTAGCACTTAACACTTTCTAATAGATAATATATTTATTTATGTTTTCTATGATACTAGTTGTCACACTTATATTATCACCTACCTCCCCCCAGTGCTCCAAGAAAACTGGGACATTGTTTATTTTGTTTACTGATGTTGCCTAAGGCCATAGAAGAATGTCTGGAAATAGTTGGTGTTCAACAAATATTGATGATTTTGATGAATGAATCAATCAACCGATCTGTGGAGGAAGCACAGGCAATGAACACCTACTATTTGAGAGAGCAGGAACAAATTTCCCAGGAAAGAAGACACACTTAACAAGCTGTCAGTGGATCCAGGAAGCATAAAATGAAGAGAAAAACTTAACTTCAAAATATTGTCAGGAAACTGTAACACTAAAGACAAAAAGAACTGCACATAAGCACTGTATTCTGGGAGCTGCCAATGTCCAAAGCTGAAACAACTTGAACAACAAAATAAATAATGATAAGATTGGCTAATAAGCCAAAGAATAGAACAACATGCATAAATCTGTACTAATGGAAATGACTGATTACAGAAATAAAAGAGGACAAATCTTTCTTACGGAAGATTTCCAAATAATAAATATGGAACGAATGAGGGAACTAGAACATCACTGTAATAATTGCTGTGGGCAAGATCCATGGAAATAGTGGGTGAAACGTTTGGAAGAAACAGGACGTTTGAATGATCTCAGCTTATCTCTCCTCAAATATATATATTAATAACTGTAGTGATTTTAACACATATCTACAAATTCTTTGATACTCTAGGAGGTAGAATTTAATTTTTTTCCCCTTGAGTGTGGGCTGACTCAGTGACTTGCTTTCTAAGGAAAGTGGAAAAAAATAGGAACTTGACAATAAAGAAAACAAAGAGTGGTCAAGGTTAACATCACCAGTGGTAAGCCATGCTATCATATGCTTACTGATATGAAAAGGACAGTTCACTTCTTTGGTCTTCTTCCCCAAAATACATTGTCCTAGTATAATCATGAGAAAATATCAGACAAAGTCCAACTGAAAGATATTCTTCAGAATACTCTTCAAAAGTGTCAAGGTCATAAAAAGCAAGGAAAGAGTAAGGAACAGATAAGAAGAAACCAAAAAGACAAGAGTGCTAAGTGCAGAAGTGCAATGGGGTTTCCTGAATTGTATCTTGAACAAAGAAGGGACATTAGTGGAAAACTGGTGAAATCCCAATGAAGTCTGTAGTTTCATTAATGGTCATACATAAATGTTAGTTTTTTAGTTTTAATAAATGTGTCATAGTTATAGAAGATGGAACATTAGCAGAAGTCAGAAGACAGGTAGTGGTTAATTCCTCTGCTACATAAAACTTTTCAGTAAATCTAAAATTGTCCCAAAATTTTATTTACATGTATAATAATATGTGTATTTACACATAAATTGTATAAAATTTTAGAGTAATGTTATATATAAAACTGTATTGTGTACCAAAATTTAAAAGAATTTTAAAAAGAGAAAAAAGAAAAATAAATTACATAGAAATAAAGTAAACAGAGTCAACTTTAACATAAGACTGAGACTGAGAAAACTCATAGGTTCTCAGGACTTTGTCTTCTTGTTGTCAATCAGTTGACTACTCTCTTCAGTAAATGTAGGGACAGGTTGGGGCATGGATTATCAGCCTACTGAATCCTCATATGCATAAAAAGTTGAGAGAAATCAACATCCAATTGAGCTAACACTAGAATGTTCTATTTCCCAGCGGATCTGCAATTCAGTATTTGCCTCTTAAAAAAAAAAGGAAAAGTGAAAAAATTACATGATTTAGAAATAGCAAAATTGGGTTTAAATCCTAGCTCTCAGCTAACTACTTAATTAACTCAACCAGGTTTACTGAACCACAGTTTCCTCATCTGCAAAATATAAACAACAATAGTATCTGTCTTATTCACTTCTAAAGATCTGGGAAAGCTTAAAAAGGATTATGTAAATCAAAGGTCTTGGCAAAATATACAGAAGACAGTCCTATGGGGATGTATGTATTTTCTAAAGAGATGAAATTATAAACTGCATACTTTGGAAAATTTACAAATGGCATACTATGGAATCATGAGAAACTTTCCCAGAATAAGAACATTAATTAACTACAAAGCCTTCCTTCTCCATGACACATTAAAAACAAAAAGCTTTCTATAGTGGACTTCAAGAAGACTGGGAAGGATGCAGAGTTTCAAGCAAATTCTCTTTATATTCTAGAATATTATCATCTCAAAACATAGCTAACAAAATGCAAAATACTCTTCACTTTCTCACCTGTGAAATGAAGTAATAGGTAGATTTCCAGTTCAAAAGTTTTTATGACTTCTATATTCTTCCAAGAAGTGATAATTCAAGGTAACACTGTAAAATTACAGATGGGGCATAGGGAAAGAAATCTATACCATCTGTAAGCTTACTGTAGATTTTGACACATATTACATAAAAAAACCCAAACAAGCACAGACTTTATAGTGCATATCCTTAATATGAACACATCTTGAGGAGCTCTTGAGCCCAGTTATCTCTCTACTTATAAATTGCACTTTCCTGCTTAGATTCTTTGAGATCCACCATCTACAGCGGTCAATTACCAACCACCAAAAATCCAGCCAACCAATAAACCATAATAAAAAATCCACTGCTTATGTTCCTTTCTCATACATTACAACTGAACTCAGTACATTGAAAAATTCCATTCATGTAATTGTGTGTGTATATGTGTATGTACTTCAAAATATATGTATATTTAAAGGCCTCTGAATCAAGGTGGAAATAAACTTCATTAATTGTTTTCAGGCATATAAATTTGCCTGACTAGACTTGAAATAGGCAAAATCAAAGTAATCAAGTTATTTTTTCTAACTTTGACCACTTCATAGGATAGGAACTTATAAATGTAGTCCAACTAAATCTGTTACACATCTATTCAGAATAATTACCCAAGTCTAGCTCAAATCCAGTGCAATTGACTATCTCTGGCCAATTCTTTTATCTCTGGGATGTTTAAATAAACCTTATCATAATCATCACTCAAGGTTTGACTTGAGGACTGCCAAAAAATATAATAATAATTTTTAAATTTTTTTCTTACTTTTTTAGAGACAGAGTTTCACTATGTTGTCCAGGCTGATTTTGAACTCCTCCCACCTCAGCCTCCTGAGTAGCTGAGGCTATTGGCATGTGCCACCTCACCAGCTTTGAATAATAGTTCTTAAAAGTACAAATTTAATGCAATATCCCATTTTTACCCGCCTTAGTGTGCTAAAAAGAATATTCTGTATATTACCAGATGTTGTCTTCTGTTTGTGATCTAAGAATCAATATGGGAAAGACTCTTCCCACTTTCCCTTCTATTTCAGAGTTGTGTTCTCTGTGAAAACAGCCATGGCTACTGCAACATTTTGGCATGATAAAATTAAAAGTCCTTGGTGTGGCATTGTCAGTCCATCAACTCTAGGCAGTGTTTTAATTCATGCAAATCAACAAATCTGAAAAGTCATATTCCTAATCTAAACCAGATATATTTAAGGATTCACATTTTTCAGATTTGGGAGGTGTGATAAGACTCACATGCTGAGTATCAAGTAGTAATTCCAGCAAAGTCTAGAGAAACACCTGATCACACATATTATTATGACTTCAGTGAGGCACATGAATATTCACACTCAGTGGGATAATTAAAGGTCATTACTAATCCCCATCAATTCAGGATGAATTTTTTTCCTTCAAATGAATAATGAAAAATTAATCTCTTTCAAGAGCTTCCTGGATTTTGGAATTGAGGATAACAAATTATAGACCTGTAGTAGAACTATTTCTCCACTTCAAAAAAATCTTTTGAGGGTCAGTCCTCTCTAATTGAGACCTCAGCATTGCACCTTCAAAAGGATCCTTGTAAGTAGATCAGCACATGTATGTGCTTCCAATGTACATTCTACAGTAATTTATTGCTTCCAAATCCCAAACAGTTTCTTTTCTAATGTTCACATATTCAGAAGACAGTCCTGCTCACATCTGAAATAACAGCCCACCTGGCTCCATTTATCCCCTTTTCATATTAAGGACAACGTAACCCAAAACCTTTATCTTCAACCTTTAAACATTTCTCACAGGCCCATTTGGGAAATTTATTGTCATTTTAAAGAGACTTGTCTTTTTCATTCAGTGTACCCCACGACAAAAACCAACTCGGTACCTGTTGGCCATCTGGTTTCTGTATGTACCAGGCCAAAATTTCCAGATTTCCTTCTTGGAGTTTTCTCTGTAGAAGACGAATCCTATTAGGTGAAAAGTAATGCTGGAAGAGTTACAAGCCATTATTCTGAGCACAAATGACATTTTCTTTAATAAGTGTTCCCAGTCTAAATAAGCTTTGAACTTCAGATCTGCCTGGGTGCTGGGGTTTGTTTTCAATAGTCATGTAGCCAACATGACGACACCTTTGGCTGAGACCCAGGTATTTTTAATCAGCAAAGCTCTATTGTGTGAAACAGATTCAAATAGTCCTTCCTTTTCCATGTCAGAAATTTCCGGGAACCTAACTTAGTGATTTTAGCACCTAGAGAACAAAATTTAAAAGGCTTTACTGTGTCATAACAGCCAGTGTCTACCAGCAATTTGAAATCTAACAGGATTTTCTGGCAAAAAAGAGAGAAAGTTTTTTCTGAGCATACATAGGATCATATGATAGTGACAGCATACAATGGTGAGAGCTCAGGAATCTGAGCAAGCTACTTTAATAGTTTATTAACAATTGCCCTTTGCACCAGGTCAACATTTCTCAACTCTCCCTGCACATTAGAATCACCCGAAAAACTTTTTTAAAATACTAATTCAAGGCTGGGTGCGGTGGCTCAGCCCATAATCCCAGCACTTTAGGAGGCCAAGTCAAGAGGATTGCCTGAGCCCAAGGGTTCGAGACCAACCTGGGCAACTTGGTAAGACCTCATCTCTACAATAAATTAAAAAATAAGCCAGGCATGATGGCTTGCATCTGTAGTTCCAGTTGCTTGGAAGGCTGAGGTGAAGGAACAAATGAGCTCAGCAGGTCAATGCTGCGGTGACCATGAGCGTGCCACTACACTCCAGCCTGGGCGACAAGAGTGAGCCTCCAACTCAAAAAAACCAAAACAAAATAAAAACCAATTCTCCACTCCATAGCTGAAATTAAAGCAGAAACTCTGGGAGTGAGTTTCAGGCTTCTTTATTTTTTAAACTCTCTAAGTATATCTTTAAAACTCTCTAGGTGATTCAAATGTGCTGCCAGGTTTGATAACAGCTGCTCTGGGAATTCATTTATTCAATCATTCAACAAATACATATTAAGTACCAACTATGTCCTGAGACTTTGTGTGTGTGTGTGTGTGTGTGTGTGTGTGTGTGTGTGTGTGTGTGTGTCATTATGTGTTATCATGTAAGTAAAGAGCTATTAACTTTATTACAACTATTATCAATATAAAACCTCCCGCTATATCACAATATCAAACCCCCCTATTTGTATGATCTGTCCTAATTACCGCGGTTCTACTACTACTATCTCTCCCAGTTCTAGCAGCAGGAATTACTATACTTTTAACCGACCGAAACCTTAACACAACCTTTTTTGACCCCGCTGGAGGAGGAGACCCCATTCTCTATCAACACTTATTCTGATTCTTCGTGTGTGTGTGTGTGTGTGTGTGTGAATTGGAGTCTCACTGTGTTGCCCAGACTGGAGTGCAGTGGCATGCTCATGGCCACCACAGCCTCAACCCGCTGGGCTCAGGCATTTCTTCTACCTCAGGTTTCCAAGTAGCTGGAACTACAGGCATGTGCCACGCCACCATGTCCAGCTAATTTTTCTTGAGGTAGAGATGAGGTCTCACCAAGTTGCCCAGTCTGGACTCAAAACCCTGGGCTCAGGCAATCCTCTCACCTCCACCTCCCAAAGTGCTGGGATTATAGGCATAAGCCACCACTCCTGGCCTGTCCTGAGACTTTTGTAGGTACCAAAGATTCAGGAAAAAATAGCTAGAGTGTCTGGAATATAGTTATCAAAATTCAGAGGTGATAGTGAACTGAATGTGGGGCCAGGCCATACAGAACCTTGAAGAGCTTCGGATTTATTCCAAATGAAATGAAAAGCCACTAAGAGGAAGAAAGTCAAGCAGAGGAATGACATAAAATGGTTTATATTTTTTAAAGAATATTTTGGCTGTTCCTTAGAGAATTAAATCAAGCACAAGGACAGAACAAACCACAAGTTTAGGGAAGAAGACCATGGAAACTTGTGAGAACTTGCTTTTATTATTTCCTTTACTCTTAGACCAACAGAGTGGTGTGCACATTGTTTTACAAGGTCATCATTCCTCTGGTCCACATTTGGATGAATTACTCTGGTACCAGCCTGTTTAGTGACCTCCCAGTCTTTGGAGGAATCTGATTATGACTTCCTCTGCTACTACAGAACTCACTTTCAGAGCTCAGTACACATTTCTTAGCTTGGTGATGCATGACTGACCACGTCCTAGCCTAGGCATTCACTTAGTAATAGGAGGATAAAAAGAATCTGCAGTGACTCTTCCCAGCTGAGACATATATGCACCATGTAGAAATGCTAATTCTGCAATGGGCTGTCAAGCAGTTACTAAAGACCATAACCGGAGAGAAAGCTATGATATCTAACAAAGTTACTCTTTGGGTGATAACTAAAATAAGATCCTATGTCTTTATCATAAATTGTAAAGCAAACACTTTCCCTGCAGTGAGGGGGTTTATGTGTGAGTTATAACACAAATAAAATAAGCCATGATTGATGAACTAAGGTACTCAATATGTGTTGTGTTGGTAACCAGACCACAGCTGAGAGTCAGCAGCAGCAACTAGGGAGCAGGAAAAAAGAAGGAACTACAAATCCTAACAACACATAACCCACTCTGTTAGCATCTTTTGGGGGATTTTTTAACCATTACACTAATTTTTTTTCATTTCGGACTGTTCTAAAATGTGCTGCAACCTAATAGTGAAATCATGGCCAAGAGTGATGGAAGACTCTAAAAAGCTCCTGCATAAATGGGCAGAAAGACAAGTTGTACAGTATTTAGGTAGGGTGTTCTCCATGTTCACCAACCAATTCATTAATTTTATCCAGCAATTGTAAAACAGGGAGATTTTTGTAAGATAATGTCATTGAAATATATGCACAATAGTTATTTACCCTTATGAATCAGAAACACTGTAGCTGCCAAGCTCCCTTTCTCATTGTAATTGTTTTATAATGTAATTTTTGATGGCACTAATTTTTTTGAGAGGCAACTAATTTTTTTCTTAAAGTAAAACAAAAAGATTATTTGAGATGAGACAGATTCTGCTGCAAAATTTTATTAAATTTAAGCATACTGCTGGGTGCAGTGTCTCATGTCTGTAATCCCAGCACTTTGGGAGGTGGAGGTGAGAGGATTGCCTGAGGCAACGGGTTAAAGACCAACCTGCACAATTTGACAAGATCTGTCTCTACAATAAATTTTTAAAAAATTAACCGGGTGTGGTGGCACACACCTATAGTTCCAGCCACTTGGAAAACTAAGGAGGAAAGATCACCTGAGCCCAGCAGGTCAAGGCTGCAGTGTCCATGTGAGTGCCACTGCATTCAAGCCTGGGTTACTGAGTGAGACTCCGACTCACAAGGAAAAAAAATTTTAAGCATACTTATTCTAGAAAATTCATACATTGCTATCTATGATAATATAGTAGTGACTTTGGTCAGTAATTTACTTACACTGAAAGCAATAATCTCAGTTTATTATATAAATTATTCAATAATTCAGCAAAGATTCAAGTACTGGGACATATGACAAATAAGATAGTGTTACCATTTATCTAAAGCTTGTTGAACTGGGTGCCTGCCTTGCTTTTTGTCCCCTCATCTTGCTTCATAACACTTGTCACCACCAATATTTTGCATTTATTTGATTATTGTCATTTTTCTCTACCAGCCTCTGGGATGAATTGACTTATTTAATGCTCTTTCACCAGCTCTCAATCAGTGCCTGGCTCATAATTGGCTTTTCCTAAATAACTGCTAAATAAGTGAGTACATGAATAAACTTAAGATTATATAACTTAGAACTCAAACCAAGCCCAGATCTGTCTGACTACAGAGCCCACACTTTTCAATTATACTCTCCCATAATGTTCATGATTCCTTTCATTATGATACCTTCAAATTAAGAATAGCCTATACCATATTCTATAATAGAGGTTCCCACTTAATAAAATGATACAACTAATAGAATGAAGTTTTCAAATTACCTTTAATGATGCTTAAAAATTGCTGATAACATAATTTTGAGCAGGAAGAACACAGAATACTAAATTGTTTACACAACATGAGAAAATTTACTGAAAGATGATGTCAAAACAAAGACAAGAGGAAGATGCCTGAAAATATTTCAAATTATTAATTCTGGATAATGAGATTGTGGCAACTTTTTCTTCTTCCTTGGACTTTTTTCGACTTTCTAAATGTTCTATTAGACTTGTAACAAGTTATATAACTATAATACCTAAGTTGAATTTTTAGTGGTTTAGAAGAGCAAAAAAGGCTTACTAGGTAGGAAGAATTTCAGTAACAAAGAAATAAAGAAATAATTTTCCAGAAAATTAATTATGCTGACCCTGAGACACTGTATAAGAGGCTGGGGGAGAGGAGGATAGGACACTTTCCAAAGGCAGTTTTGGAGCTAAATTACAGAAAATTTTCCACACTGACTGAGTTAATACTTCATCTCATGGTAATAGGGAGTCACTGAAAGTGTTTGAGTTGATGGGAAAGTGCTGGTGAATGTCCAAAACCTAAGTGATTGTAAGAGGAGTGGCAAAACCAGAACATTAACTAACCACTGTACTAATTATTCCTTCTTGTTGACAAGTCTTTGGTTTTAACATTCTGTATTTATATGCCATAGATCCATATAAGAACACATTTACTTACCAACTTTGCTCACAAATATTTGTTACTACAAGTGTATCTGTGTTCCCTGTGTCAATACCTTTCAGAAGAAGAATCTGACCTCCTTGAAAATATAATATACAAAAAACCTTTTTAAATTTGAAAGTTCAATTATGCATTAGTTTTATTTATTTCTAATAATTCTATTTGTTTCTTATTAGATAAACTCATGAAGAAAATTGGGATATAAGAATATCCTTATTGTTCCTTTAAGTTTTTTTATTTTAAAAAGATGAAATAAATTTTTTCTAGCATTATCTGGAAGCCAGTCAGCCAAGGGCATCAAAAGGAGCAAAATAGGGACAACCCCTTCGGGTCACTTCCCACTGTCGGAACTTTTCAGTACGCTTAATAAATCCTGCTTTCTCAAAAATAAATAAATAAATAAATAAATAAATAAATAAGAACGAAATGAATAGATGTATTCCCATTGATATACATCCTTACAAATTTTCCAGAGTAATTAGTTAAACTTTTATCTTTTTTTTTCTGCAGAGAGAAACATCAGTAGGAAATTTTAAAAGTTCTCCTTTCTAAGCAGGGATTTGAAATCCTCATGAAATTTTCTAAGACTGTTTTCACTCTGAAAAGGAAGAACTTTGTATATGTGCCAATCTATGTAGAAACCACTTTTCCATTTATTCTGCCACGAGACCTCATATTTGTTCTTCACTCTCTAGTTTAAATGTCAACTTTTTGTGAGAATTACCATATTTGAATTCTTTTGATTTAAACTGAAAGAAGCCAAACTCAAACTGGTTTGAGGGGGAAAAAAAAGGTTCATATTATTGAGTTGGAGTTCTGACTTACTTCCTACAAGTTTAGCAACTAAAGCAGAAAAAGTGCACTCTTTTCCTAAAAGTTTTATCCACAATCCTAGATTTACCTTTCACAGGGCTGGCTTGGGTATTATGACCAACTGTGGGCCCATCACTGAGGCTGGGGCACATAATGTTCTAATTGGTCTGAGAGAACACTTAAGGAAGTCAGATACAAGATCAGCTCTAGGCAGAGAAAACAAGAAGGAAGGTCAAAGACCTACAATCAAAAGAACATGGAGTGTCTGGGGAATTACAGAACATAATATTTAGGGAAGCAAGGGGGGAAATGTCGAGACATGAGATAGCACAGTTAAGGAATGACTGGATAACGAAGTACGAGGAATATCACACTTAGAAGTTTGGAGTTTATCCTGGAATCAGGAGGGCAGCAAAGGATTTAAAGCAAGAAGTTATGTGGTCATTTTTACATCATTAGTCAGATAATTCTGAAAGCCACATAAAATGTTTATTTGAAAGAAGACATCTATACTGCACAAAGTTTTGGTTTATAGTAGAAAAGTTATTCTATTAAATTGTTGGCAGTTGTTAATGTGCCTACTATCCCCACTTTATGGTCAGCTCCTCAAGGGCAGGGCTGATTTTTAAAAACTCCTCTGTATAGCCCTAATGTGTCAGTTCTTTTAATGAGACCCAATAAAATACAAGAGAAATTACTTTTCAATGAAATGACTCAAAGTTTTCTTTATAAATCAGAACTGAAGGGAAAAGATATTGCTAAAAATTCTATGCCTCTAGAAAAAAGATCATTAAAATGTGCATTTTGTATATGTTTCAAGACATTAAAATGTTCTGAACCTAAGTCTTATGCAGTTTTTTCAGGATTGAAGAGTTTTCCTTGACACTAGTTTTTCTTTGCTTTAGTTTTTTTTTACACTAAAAAGAATGTGGCAAATTTGGTAGCTCATATTCTAGCTTATTTTCTTCAATTAACCCCCTTCACCAGGAGTTGGTAAACTTTTTTTGTAAAAGATCAGGGAGTAATTAATTTAGTCTTTGTAAGCCAAATAGTCTCTGTTGCAACGAATCAAATCTGCCATTATAGCACAAAAACAGTCACAGACAATTTATAAACAAATCTGTGTGGTTATGCTCCAATGAGATTTTATTTACGAACACTAAAATTTGAATTTCATGTAATTTCACATGTCACAAAATACTGTTCTTTGTTCTTTTACCAATCATTTAAAATGGAAGACAAATTCTTAGGTCACAGGATATGCAAAAATGAAGTGACAGCGGGCTAGATTTGACCCACAGTTTGCCTTTTTTTCTGCTCTACTAAATCTGGGGCAACTGATTTTGCTCACATCACTACCAAGAAGCACATTGTGTGCCTATTATGTGCTCATAGCCTAATATCTTTCTTTTGCCAAGTTTTGTTAAGATTATATGTTTATTAAATGATATCACTATACTATCATCTTTCTATTTTTGCAAAATGGGGTTCAATATTTACTTCATTATATCACTTAAAGCACTTTAAACTTTATTTAAACATAATGAAATCATAAAAACATTTTTGTTGTGATCATAAAAAGATCAAGACTCCAGCCTATTTTGATCCTATTTTATCCTACTTATACTTTAAAATGGTAAGCAAAAGTTCCATAAGAACTAATTATTCCTGGTGTCTAGTGAGTATACATGTACTTACATTTATTTATTATGCTTATTAGTCATCACCTTATAATTTAACTTACAAATAAGTAGGTAGAAAGTGAACACGTAATTTAAGTAATGTACCAAAGTCTTCCTATAGCTAAATACTTCCCTTTATCTCGGCATGGTTCCAGAAATAGACATTCAATTATTTGAATCACAACTAATCAAGTACTTTTTGCTTTGTAAAGGACTCTCAACTTTATTTTCCAGTATGCTAAAAAATAAATAACAATAGTCAATTGAAAGCACAAAATATACAAACAGTTGAAACACTGTATATAGACTCCAGTGGTGTGGCTACAGGGTAGGAAGAAGGTGTGGGAAAGCAGTGGAAAGGAAGGCACTGGGAAAAGTGTCCTGGAAGAAGGTAGACCACACAGAAGATTATTTCCAACTTTGCAATTATGTTGAAGATGACCCTCATAGTCCTGAGTTTCTTTTGTCAGTCAGAGCAAAATGTTTCAATTCTTTTTTTTTTTTTTTGAGTTGGAGTCTCACTCTCTCCCAGACTGGAGTGCAGTGGCCGCTCTCGGCCACCACAGCCTCGACCCGCTGGGCTCCGGCGATCCTTCCGCCTCAGCCTTCCAAGTAGCCGGAATTACAAGCATGCGCTACCATGCCTGGCTGATTTTTTTATTTATTGTAGATATGAGGTCTCGCTGCCCAAGCGGGTCTCGAACCCGCGGGTTCAGGCAATCCACTCACCTCAGCCTCCCAAAGGCGTGGAATTGCAGGCTGAGCCACCAAGCCCGGCTGTTTCAAGTTTTAAAAATATTAGTCTTCTTTTTTTTTTTTAATCTGAGGCCACCCATGGGGATGACACAATTAATGTAAATCAGGAGAATAATCTATAGGGATAAGAGTTGCCATCCCAAAGTGGCTGAACAATGCTTTGATGTATTTTTTCCCAAGTAGAATAGTCTTCCTAGTGTCTGTCTTTCATTCATACATCCCAAAATATTTGTTGAATTTATTTGACAATTTTCCACATATTATACCAGATGTTTTAAATACTAGGAGAAATAAGATGCAATCCCTGACTCTACTTGGAAATCTCATTAATGAAGGACATGGACATGGAAACAAGTACTGTTTTACGTGATACATCAGAATGAGATAAATGCTAATACACTTCTATATACTGTAGTTTAGATATTATCTACAAAAATTAACAAAAGATGAGGAAAGGGTCTGTGAAAGATTCATAATGAGGGCATCTTTGGAGATGAATTTTATCAAGAAAACCAGATGGTAAATGTTTGAGCTGATTGTAACAATGCTCTGAATATGTTCCTTATCTTGGACACTTGAAGCATAGGACAGAAGAGGAGGCCATGGACCTATTGAGTGGGGGTTGGAACCAAAACTCCTGCATTAAAACATGATCCTCAATGTATTGCACTCGCAACAGACAAGTAAGAAAGGTGGGCTAGTCACAATTTAATCACCCAGAGATAAGGCACAAAAGTCTCCTTTGAGAATTTGGAACTGGATTCCAACTAAATTTTAACTCCTAGAAAACTTCAAAATCTCAAAATTAATATAATAATTTGTTCCAGGCCAATACTATCCCTGGAAATCCCCCACAACCCCAAGCACAAAGAAATGCTCACAGAAAAAAAAATATGAAACTGTTCTAAAAATGAGCTAATAGTAAAAAAAAAAAAGTATAAAGCAATAAGAAGTTGAACAAGAATCAATAGACAAATAGAAGCCCCCCAAATTGAGAGAACAATAATATAAAAGATAATTAAAATTTAATATATTTTAAATGGTTAAAGACTTAAGATATAAAATCATAAAAAATAAATATCTAAAAAAATCCCACAGCATTAAAGATAGACATCATCAGGAAGCAGGTTAAAATACATGAATGTATACACAATGGTTACTGTCTTTTTTTAAAGTTTAGATAATATAAAAACTTAACATAAGAGAAGGCATGTCAATTCCAAAGAATAGGATAACTATCAAAGGAAAAGAGATTGAATAAAGACACAAACATAAATTTTCATGAATAATTTTCCAAATTTTATTTAATTTTCTATTTATGTTTTCTTGTAATTATCTAAACTCTTTAAGAGGAGTATCTGAATTTTTTGTCAGTTATTTCATAGAACTCTATTTCTTCTGGGTCCATTACTGGAATGTTAATAGTTTCTTTTGGCAGTGTTATATTTCTCTGTTTTTTCATAAATCTCGTGTCCTTAGGTTGATGTAGGTACATTTGAAGAGATGACTACCTCTTCCAGGACTGCAGAAATTCTTTGGTGGTGATAGACCTTGCTATTTAACTTAATCTGAGCTTCTGGTTGAGCTGTCTGGTAACAACATCAGACAGGTAGATGTTGGGTTTTCTAGGTAGGCAGGATTGCTTCCTGAGTTCTGCAGTCAAACGGTATTGTGTCTGTGCTCCATGTTCTAGTGAGACTGCTTGCTAGACACTGCAGTCAGGTGGCACTACTGGCTATGTGATTTTCTCTGATTGGGAAAAGTTGGACAATATCTTTCCTGGCTGTGCAGTACTCTCTGCTGCTAGGGTTGGGCAGGGTCAGATGTTCTCTTCACAGATAATCAGCCCGCAGTTGCTTCCCAGTCCAGGGAAGATGATATGAGCACCAGAACTTAATCACTGAACTGTATTTGCTTCCTGGCCTGGGAAAGACTTAAACAGAGTACCCAGGCTGTGTGGAGAAATTGGTTAACAATTTGAGCCTGAAATATCTGTGAATGCCTCAGAATGGCATTCTTGCCTGTGGATAGCTATTAATTGGGTTTGTGTGGTGGAGACTAAAGCTAGAAAATTTCTGTTCTACCTTATTGCTGATGTAAGTCTCCTAACACAAATTATTGTCATCTAAGCAACATGGCTACTGTTACTGTATACATTTTCAACCTTTTCCCAAGAATTACAAGTAGTTCTTACCATCTGTGTTGCAAATTACTGTGGAAACCAAATAGATCACCACATGTAAGTTATTCAGTAAAATTTCATAGTCACTAGTCATAGAACCCCAAGCCAATGTACTCATTTTATTTTATTGTATTTTTTCACCTTATGCCACTCTGCTCCTATATCCAATAATTGGGTTATTCAGATTTGCTAAGTTATGTTTCTCCAAATCTCATTGGTTTAGACCAGGGATCAACAAACTTTTTCTATAACTTGGCAATGTGAATTATTTTCATCTTTGCAGGTTATATGGTTTTTGATCCAACTACTTAATTCTACTTTTGTAGCTTGAAATTAACTGGAGACAATAGGCAAAACTAACAGGCATGGATGTGATGCAATAACACTTTATCTACAAAAGTGGACAGTGGTCCAGACTTAATCTCAGGTTGTAGTTTTCCAACCCTTAACTTAAACAATAAAATCCTTCTTATCTCAATAATTTGAAGCATAACTTACCTGCAGTAAAGTGCACAAATATTATAAATAGAACTTAATATATTTTACACATGTATGTATATAGTCAACCATTTTGCACAAAATATTGTTGCATGGTTCATCAGGAAAGAATAGGTGTCTTACTTCTCAAAGTACTTGAGGACAACCTGTACTCAAGCATTGGTTGTTGACTAAGGTCTTCAAATGTAAAGACAACTCCTAGAAGGTCAGATTCAAAAATAAAGATGGACTAAAATGGAAAAAAAAACAAAAACAAAAAACTAGACAGTGATATCAGTGGCAGAGAGAGTTTTTACTAACTTATCCTCAGCAAGTTACTTCAGTAACTTTTGTTACAAAGAAAAAGTAACAGGAGCAACAGCAATAAACTTCAGAGAAAAATTGTATAATCTAGCACTGATGCAATGTATTATCTAAAATGTCAACTTTTCAACAAAAATCCAAGAAACAAAGTATCACCAACATTTAGGAAGACAAATAGAGTATAGAAAAAAATTCTGAGTGTCCTCAAATATTGGATTTAGCAAAGACTTCAAAGAAGTTATTAAAAAAATATATTCAAAGAACTAACTGGAACAATGCTTAAAGAAATTAAGCTAGCATGAATAAAAGAAACTAAAAAAAAGCATGACAACAATAAACTGAAAAACAGGGATTCTGAAGAAATAAAATTATTTTAAAAAATAAAACAAAATTCTGTAATTAAAGAGAACAATAATTGAATTTCTAAAAAAATACTAGAGGGACTCAAAAAGTTGAAAGCAGTAGAATAAGAAATTAATGACAAAGACAGACTATAGAAATTGTTCAATCTGAAGAATAGAAAGAAAAACAGATTTAACAAAAACTAAACATAGCCACAAGATTTATGAGACAACATCCAGCATACCAACATGTACATAATGGGTGTCCAAGAAGGCAAGAAAAGAGCAGAAAAAAATGTGAAGAAATAATGGTCAAAATTTCTCAAATAGAAATAGCAGCTGTTTCTCATTGTATATATTTTTATTTTTGTTATAATTTTTTTAAAAAGTTGTAGTTACTAATTCAGCTGAATGCCATTAGATTCATAGCCTCATTTTGCAACATCCTATTAATATAACATTCCACTTGTTATGAAATTTTATCTTCTAAGATTTCCAACATCATTTAGTACAGGATGGTATCTAAGAAAAACATCGACTCTTACCCATTGTATACATTTTTCATTTCTTTATAATTATTTATTTTTAAAAAAACATAGTAACTAATTCAGCTGAATGTCATTAAACTTCATAGCTTAATTTGTGTAACATACTATGATTGCAACATGAGATTCTACTCATTATAAATTTTTACTTTCTAGATTTCTCTATTCCATTTGCTACACAATCAACACTGCTACTCACTCACACTCCTCAACATTTGATTTTTTAAAATAAGGTTTTTTTCTGACATCTCTTCTCCCAGTCTTTCTCAGAATGAAGTAGATATACAAAAATTGTGCTTCCAAGCACTGTATAAATACATTCAATATTTCACTAAAGAAAAGTTGTATAATAACAGCTATATTTGCCATAAATATAGCTAGAATGGAGCACATGGATTGTGCTTTATTTATTTTCCTATCACTAGTGTCTAGTAACTGAAAAATCATTGACGTATTGATTGAGAGAATAAATGCAGGATTTAAATCCTGAATGCAGGATTTAAAGTAGATTTTATTTTAAAGTTCATAAATACAGAATAGTATTTCTATGATTACATAGCGAAGAGTTCAAAATACTGGTTAAATACTTAGGTTCTATACTAGTATTTCTTTTTTTATGTATTATATTTTAAATATGTGGGGCAGAATTCAGGATTAGGTATACAAGTGGTACAGATAAAGTCTAAGGCTGCCTTTGGTCTCCACTTTGCCTGGTTTGAGACCAGGTACCCTTATTAATGTTAGGTACCCCGCCCCTGGCAGTTTCCAGTTACTGCCAATCCCTTTCTTACAGTATTATGGTTACTAGTATTTCTTGAATTCCTTTTGTCTTTACCTCTTAGTAGCTGGAAAATTGTCTTTCTGTTAAGACCTCAGATTCGTCATTTGTGAAATACAGATAGTTACTGTAAAGGTTAAATAAGTTAATATATACAAAACAAATGGAAGAATTCTGGCAAACAGTAAACCCCCAAATAACTGTTAACTTTTAATTTATTATAAAATAGATTTGTAAGTGTAACACAAATATTGTTGATTGAAGCATGATGTTATTTGGGAAAAAAAGTAATAGAAAAGATATAGAACGTCTTCAGCACTCAAGAAGTTTCCTTTCCCAGTTCTTAGCTCCTTCTCAAGGGCAAGCATATATTCTGCCCTCTATTACCATTGATTACTTTTGACTGTTATTTAATATGTTTAGATAGAATAATACAATGTGCTTTCTTTATACTTGACTTTTTTCATTAAGTACTATGTTTTTAAGATTAAACTTTTTGTTCCATGTATCAGTAGTTTGTTCCTTCATTGATGAGTAAAATGCCATTTATGACTATAACACTATTTACCCATTCTATTCTTGATGAACATCTGTGCTATTTCCAGTTTCTGACTATTACAAATAAAGTCCTTATAAATATTCTTACATATGTCTTTTGGCACACATAGGTACTTATTTCTGTTAAGTATATACTTAGGAGTAAAATCTCTGTCACAGGATATTCTTTTCTTTCCTTCCTTTCCTTCCTTCCTTCCTTCCTTCCTTCCTTCCTTCCTTCCTTCCTTCCTTCCTTCCTTCCTTCCTTCCTTCCTTCTTTCTCTCTCTCGTACTGTAAAGAGATCCTCCTGCCTCAACCTCCCAAGTATCTGGGACTATAGGCATGTGCCATCATGCTCAGGTTGGGTATTCATATGTTTAGTTTTTTTAGGCTATCAAATATTTTTCCAAAATTATTGTTCTAATTGACACTTGTCATCGATGTAACAATTTCAGTTAATCCCCATTCTAGTGGGTTAATAACACTCTTATTGTGATTTTAATTTGAATTTTTTAATAATTAATAATGCATATTTTTATAGATCATTTTTATAGTATGTTTTGTGAATGGGCTCTTCAAGTCTTTGCCTATTTTAAGATTCAATTGTATCTTTTTATAGTAATGATTTGAGGGTCTTTTTACATGTGCTGCATATAAGTCCTTTGAATTGAGAATCACAGACTGTTCCCCTTCCTGTGGCTGGAGACACTGACAATATCTGTCTATGGAAATTTCTACAGATCAGTGACCGCTTTATATCTTTTATCCTGTTCTCTTTATAATTATATTGCTTTTGTTCCACAATCTATATGTATTTCAAACATAGATTATGGAACACACACATAGATTATTACTCCATAATCTATATGTATTTAAAATATGTTTCAAACATTTTATCAGTCTGTGGCTTGCTTACCTTTATACCTTTTTTTTTTTA
>NW_007245943.1:241022-244069 GCF_000164805.1 Carlito syrichta
CCAGGCGGGTCTCGAACCCATGGGTTCAGGCAATCCACTCACCTCAGCCTCCCAAGGCGCGGGATTACAGGCTGAGCCACCGAGCCCGGCCTCGCTCAGGTTTTTCTATTTGTCCTAAATCACCCAGATCCCAGACATGTCAGTAGAGACCACTGTGCTACAGGGAAATCTAAGGGGCCCCACGGCTGCCCCATGAGCCCCAGCTCTCTCCTTACCTAGGTGCTTCTGCAGGAAGGCCAGCATGGCTCGCACCATAACCTCCTGCCCTTCATAGGGGTCCAGGCTCCCACGGGTTTGAGTAGAGAAGAATTTCCCAATCAAGTTGCCAGTCACAAAAGCAAAGTCAGTTTGACTCCGATGAACAGAACCACTGGAAAAAAAGAACAACTGGTAAGAACCTGGAGGCTAGGGCCTCCAAATGTTTCAAGCAAGGTGCTTTCCATGCATGATCACTCTTCATTTTCACAGCAACCTTGTAAGGGAGGTATTTTCCCCTTTAGTAGACTTTAAGGAGAGAAATGTTCTGCACAGGGTCACACAGCTAGTAGGAGATGGAGCTAGGATTTGAACCCAGGTGTGCCGGGCTTCAAAGATGGCTCAACCCCTAGAGCACAATGCCTGACAGCACAGGGAAAGGCTGAGTTAGCTATAGGCAAGGATGCAGCACAGACCATTGCTATGTTATGTAATCTATTATACCATGGCCTTTACCCAGTGACCTCTGAACACTCATAACACATGAGCTCCTTCTTCAAAACTACCACTGAGTAAATAGGGAAAAGGAGTTACTTGTCCTTATTTAAATAATCAGAAAGGTGAAGTTGAGTATATGTCAAAAGGGGCTTCTGGGTTGGGACTTGAGTCTTTTGACACTAAATACATTTAGGTCACAGATGAAATCCTCACAGGATTCATTTTGGGTTAAACTACTCATAGCTAAATTTACTAGTCAATTCAGGGAGACAAAGAAAAATCTAAAGACTAAAATATTTGTCGAATATCATACAGAAAAATTGACTTTTTTTTTTTTTTTGAGTTGGAGTCTCACTCTGCTGCCCAGATTGGAATGCAGTGGCTGCTCCCGGCCACCGCAGCCTCGACTGGGCTCTGGCAATCCTTCTGCCTCAGCCTTCCAAGTAGCTGGAACTACAGATGTGCACTACCACCCCCGGCTAATTTTTTTGATTTATTGTAGAGATGAGGTCTCATCAAGTTGCCCAGGCAGGTCTCAACCCACGGTCTCAGGCAATTCACTCACCTCGGTCTCCCAAAGCGTGGGATTACAGGCTTTTTACCTTTTTACCTTTTTACCTTTTTACCTTTTTAATGATGGCTTTTTATTTTTAAAAGTTTGTAATTTTATTGAAGAATATTTTATCAACTAAATCTTTTAAGTCTAATGACTTTTATGACTACATAAGAAATTTTTGCCTATCTCAAGGTTATAAAAATATCCTATTGTTTTCTAGGAGTTTAATTTCTTTCACATTTAGGTCTATGGTCCATCTTGAATTAATTTTTGTATATGGTTTGAAATAGTGGTTAAAGTTCATTTTTTTACAGCATGGAAACATAATTGCTTTGACAACATTTATTGCAAATACTACATATGCCAATTATTTAGGTTATTGTCTTTCACCTTCAAACCCTCCCATCTGTATATTGCTTTGGAATGCTGGGGCTGGGCTTTTGCAAACAATATTTCTGTTTTGTCAGCTGGCTTACTGTTAAACTCTACCAATAGGGATTGCTAGAAGGAGGCTCCAAAGCTGGAGGAGAATCAGCTTTGCTTGGTCCTTTCATTGATGTGTAGTAATCAGGAATAACCAAGTCAGCTTTATTCCTTATATTAGAATTTTTTTCTCACTTTTAGCTTGATTAGTACCGCTAGGGGTTTATTGATTGTATTAATATTTTTAAAGAATCAACTTTGAACAAGAAGAAGACCGTTTGGTTTGTTGGTTTGTTTCTGAGGCCTCCTGTGTCTGATGGTTTCTATTAGTGGCACTCCAGAAATATTTCATCCTCAGGAGGTCTGAAAGCCAGTCCCACAGGCCTCTCCCTCCAAGAGCATAAGCATGAGCGCTAGCTGAGCATCAGTCCTACAAACCCTTCTCTAACTTTCGAAGTTTTTCCCTTTGATTTTTCAGTCAGACATGTAGTAGTTACTTTCTGCAATTGTTAAATCCTAGAATTCTGTTTACCCTTTTAGCAATGCTGTATATTAAATGCTCTTTGTTCAATTTACTGGTGTGGTTTCTATCACCTGACTGAACCCTGACTGATACCTCCATCTATTCACCTACTGAGTTGTGGTGCCATGTTACTGTAAATCAGGTGACTTCATAAAAATGTTTCTGTCTTCTCCTCTATGTCATGAATCTATTGGTCTATTCTTGTGTCAGTGCAACACTGTATTAATTGCTTGTATTATTACAGTAAGTTTTAATATCTAGTAGAGTTGATGATACAGCTTATTTTTCTTCAAGCATCATATTGGCCTTTCTAGACAGTGAATTTACACCTAAATTTTAGAATCAGCTCATAAATTTTTATTAAAAATATGCTGACTTTGTGATTGTGATAGTTGTGAATCTATAAATCACTTTGAAAAGGATAGAAATTTTATAATTTGATTTTTTATAATAAACAAAAAAGATATATTCATGAACATGATATATCTATTTACTTAGGACTTTCCATAATTTTTCTTGAAAATGTTTTATAGCTTTCACCATAGTATTTTTCATATATTTAATTAGATTTAGAGCTGGGCTTGGTGGCTCAGCCTGTAATCCCGCACTTTGGGAGACTGAGGTGAGTGGATTGCCTGAGCCCACGGGTTTGAGACCCTCCTGGGCAACTTGGCGAGACCTCATCTCTACAATAAATCAAAACATTAGCAGGGTGTGGTAGCTCGCACCTGTAGTTCCAGCTACTTGGAAGGCTGAGGCAGAAAGATCGCCAGAGGCCAGTAGGTCGAGGCTGCGGTGGCCGGGAGCGGCCATTGCACTCCAGTCTGGGTGACAGAGTGAGACTCCAACTCA
>NW_007245943.1:244795-260338 GCF_000164805.1 Carlito syrichta
GTCTCGAACCCGCGGGCTCAGGCAATCCACTCACCTCAGCCTCCCAAAGGCGCGGGATTACAGGCTGAGCCACCGAGTCCGGCTCAAGTTGGCTGTTTTTATAGCTTCTTAAAGATGGACAATCTTGCAAAGCATTGCTTTGTCTGCATCTCCCCAATTTTGATATGCCATATTTTTATTTTCATTTACTTCAAGATATGTATAATTTACTATTTATTTTTAATTATATGTCATTTAGGATATGTTGCTTAATTTCTAAACTTTTGGGAATTTCATTTTGGTAAGATAAGTTAACCAGTATAATTTTAGTTTTTAAAAATATATTAATATTTACTATTTATCCCAACATATGATGTCTTTTGGCAAATGCTCCATGTGTGCTTGAAAAAAGGGTAATCTGCAGTTGTCTGGTATAATGTTCTGCAAGTGTCAGTTAAAAACAGATGTATAATAAGGTTATTCAAATTTTCAGTAAACTTATTTTTCATTATTTCTTCTGCTGATTACTGAAAAATATTTCTTAAAATAGTTATCTCTGATTGTGGGTTTGTCTATTTTTTTTAATGTTCTGCTGTTTTTTACTGTATTGTTAGGTGCAAACACATTTTGAATCATTATGTCTTGATGAATTTTATTGAAGACATAGAACAAATTAGTAAAGAGATAGAAAGATTTAATGTAATAAAAAGCCAAGTTTTTCTAATCTTTAGATGCAAGAGCAATTAATATTCCAACAATTTTTTTCTTAGAATTGTCAAATTAATCCCATAATTTATACAGAAGAATTAAAAGTCACAAATAGGTTAATATTTGAACACAAAAAGGGAGGATTCACATTTTATTTTTCTTACAAGAATACAGAAACCAGATCAGGATGGGACCATAACAATATAGATAAAATAATCATAAGAGTGAAAAAGAAAACTTAGAAATGTATCTATATATATCTTTATCTATATCTATTTATACTTTCTATGTCTATTTCTATCTATATATATCTATAAGTTTGACATGTGACAGAAGAAGCATTACAAACTAGTAGGAAAATAATAGATTAATTTATAAATGGTGCCACTACAATTGACTATTCATGGAAGAGGAAAATGTCTCTCTACCTTGTATACCTAAAAAATAAGTTACAGGTGGATTAAAGATTCAACTGTAATTTCTGACTTTGCAAAAATATAGACTAGATACTTTGAATTAAATTTCTGAGAATGTATATAAATTTTAAAAATGTTTTTGAATGCTTTGCTAAGCTGGTTAAACTTTTTTCAAAAAAATTTGTTAAATGAATGCATAGAGACCAAAAATGATGGAATGCTAGAGTCCTGGGATACATGAACACAAAAGAAGGGTAGCATTCAAGCCAAAGCAATTGTTTGAATTATTTCCATTGGAAGAATATTTCAAGCTACTGATTCAATTAGACAAATGGCTGGCCCAGTTCACTGACACCATTAGGTCTAAGCTCTCACAAAATGTCAGTTTTATAAAGGCTGAAATTTTTCTGATTTTTTTTCACATTAATTATTTCTCTTTCTTATTTAAATTTTTTAATTTTAAATTGGGGGCACAATTCAGGGTTAGGTATACAAATATTCACTGTGCAGTTACCCTTGTTGATGAGGTGTATCCCCCCTTCCCTAGGCAGTTTCCCACTACTGCCAATCCCACCTCCCCATTCCTCAGTGCCCCTGCAGTTTCATGTTACTGTCAATCCTTTTCTTACAGTATTATGATAGTTGTTCAAGGTCCATTTATGAGTGAGAACATGTGATACTCAGTTCTTTGTTTCTGTGAAAGATCACTCAGTATTGTAGACTCTAAGTACACCCAGGTTGCTGTGAAGTTCATGATTTTGTTCTTCTTTATGACTGCGTAATATTCCATTGTATACATGTACCACATTTTTTTATCCAGTTCTCTTTTGATGGGAAGCACAGTTGGTTCCATGTCTTGCTATTGTGAACAATGCTGCAACAAACATACATGTATAGGTATCATTTTTATAGAGTGATTTGAGTTCTTCTGGTATATTCCCAGTAGGGTTATTATGAGGTCATATGGAAGGTTGATTTTTAAAACTTTTAGGAATTGCCACACTGTTTTCCACAGAGGCTATACTAGTTTACACTCCCACCAACAGTGTAGAAGTGTTCCCTTTTCTCCACATCCTCTCCAGCATCTGTTATTTTTTGAGTTATTGATGATGGTCATTCTGACTGGAGTCAGGTGGTATCTCAGTGTAGTTTTAATTTGCATTTCTATGATGACTAGTGAGGTTGAACATTTTTTTCATGTATCTGTTGGCTGCTCATATGTCTTCTTTTCAGCACACTTGAGTTCCTTGTAGATCCTAGATGTTAGGCCTTTGTAAGACATAGAGTTGGCAAATATTTTTTCCCTGTCTGTGAACTGTCTCCCTATCTCATGATGATTTCTTTGGTTTTGCAGAAGCTTGTCAGTTTGATAAGGTCCCACTTGTCTATCTTATCTCTTATGGCATGGGCACTTGGGGTTTTGATCAGAAATTGGTTGCCAGTTCCAACTTCCATAAGAGTGCCTTTGCTTAGGTTCTTATAGTTTGAGGTTTTACATTTAGGTCTCTGATCTATTTAGAGTTCATTTTTGTGTATGGGGATAGGTAGGGGTCCTGTTTCAATCTTCTGCATGTAATCAGTCAGTTTTCCCAGCACCATTTACTGAGTAGGTTCTCCACTCCCCAGTGGTTGGTGGTGGAGACTTTGTGGAAAATGAGTTGGTTGAGAAATTGAGGATTTTCTTCTGGAATTTCAGTTCTATTCCATTGGGCTATATGCCTAATCTTGTACCAATACCAGGTTGTTTTGAGTATTGTAGCTTTATGAAAAAGTTTCAAGTCTGAAAGTGTGATACCTCCTGCTTTTTTTGTTTGTTTGTTTGTTTTTCCTGAGAATTGTTTAGGCTATTCTTGGTCATTTATGTTGCCATATGAATTCCTGTATTGTTGTTTCTAGGTCTGAGAAGAATGCTGCTGGTATTTAATGGGAATTACATTAAATCTGTAGATTGCCTTAGGTAGAATGGACATCTTAACAATGTTGATTCTTCCGATCAACGAACATGGAGTAATTTCTCATTTGTTTGTGTCATCTTTGATTTCTTTGAACAGTGTTTTGTAGTTTTCATTGTAAAGGTCTTTCACATCTCTGAAAGGCATTTCATTATTTTTGTGTCTATTGTGAATGTGATTGTGCCTTTTTTTTTTTTTTTTTGAGTTGGAGTCTCACTCTGTCGCCCAGATTGGAGTGCAGTGGCCCCTCCCAGCCACCACAGCCTCGACCTGCTGGGCTCCAGCGACTCTTCCGCCTCAGCCTTCCAAGTAGCTGGAACTACAGGCATGCGCTACCACACCCGGCTAATTTTTGATTTATTGTAGAGATGAGGTCTCTCAAGTTGCCCAGGCAGGTCTTGAATCCACGGGCTCACGCAATCCACTCACCTCAGCCTCCCAAAGGCGTGGGATTACAGGCTGAGCCACCAAGCCCAGTGGGATTGTGCTTTTTATTTGGGTTTCTATTTGTTTATTATTGGTGTATAGAAATGTGAATGTCTTTTGCACATTGATTTTCTACCCTGAGACTTTGCTGAAGCCCTTTATCAGTGCAAGGAGATTCTTGACAGATTCTCTTGAGTTTTCAAGGTATAGGATCATGTCATCTGCAAAGAGAGATAACTTGATTTCCTCTTTTCCTATTTGGATACCCCTGATAGCCTTCTCTTCTCTGATGCTCTAGCTCAGACTTCCAAAACTATGTTGAACAAGAAGGATGAGAGTGGACTTCCTTGTCTTGTTTCAGTTTTCAGGGGAAATGGTTTCAATTTCTGTCTGTTTCGTAGTATGCTGGCTGTGGGTTTCTTGTAGATGGCTCTTACTATTTTGAGGTGTGTTCCATCTATGCCAAGATGTTTAAGGGTTTTTATCAGAAGGGGTGCTGGATTTTATCAAAAGTTGTTTCTGCCTTTAATCATATTATCATGTGGTTTTTGTTTTTACATCTGTTGATGTATTTAATTATGTTTATGGTCCTATGAATGTTGAACTAGCCTTATATCCCAGGGATGAAGCCTACTTGGTCGTGATGGATGATTTTTGATATGTGTTGTTGAATTCAGTTTGCTAGGATCTTGTTGAGAATTTTAGCATCTATGTTCATCAAGAATATTGGCCTGTAGTTCTCTTTCTTTGTTGGATCTTTACCTGGCTTGGGTATCAATGTGATGTTAACTTCATAAAAAAAGATTTGGGGAGAGTTCCATGTTTTTCAATCACCTGGAATATTTTCAATAGGATTGATATCAGTTCCTCCTTGTATGTTTTGCAGAATTCTGCTGGAAAACCATCTGGTGCAGAGATTTTTTTTTGTAAGTAGTTTTCTTATGACATAGTCAATTTCCTGGATTGTTATTGATCTATTTAGGGTCTTGATTTCTTCTTGTTTCAACCTAAGGAGGTTGTGCGATGCTAGAAAGTCCTCCATTTCCTTTAGGTTTTCAAGTTTGTTTCCATACAAGTGTACATAGTCGTCTCTGATAATCTTTTGTATTTCTTCAGAGTCAGAGGTGACTTCATCTTTTGTATTTCTGATTGAGTTTATATGGACTTTTCCTCTCTTTATCTTGGGCAGTCTAACTAGGGGATCATCAATCTTGTTTATCATTTCAAAGAACCAGTTTTTTGTTTCATTGATTGCTTGTATTATCTTTTTTTCTACTATGTCCCAGATTTGGGTTTTTATTTTGATGATCTGGATTCTTCTGCTGAAGTTAGGGTTTTGGTAGTCTTGCTTTTCCAGCTTTTTTTGGTGACTTGTTAGGCTATTAACTTGTGATCTTTCCATTTTCTTCATGTGTGCTTGTAGAGATATAAATTCCCCTCTTACTACTGTTTTCATGGCATCCCAGAGGTTTTGGTAAGGTATTTCTTCATTTTCATTTGCTTCCAAAAATCTCTGTTTTGATTTCCATGCTGACCCAGGAGTTACTTAGCACCATGCTGTTTAGTGTCTGTGTCTTTGTGGGTTTAGGGGGAATTTTGTTGGTGTTGATATTTATTTTTATTCCGTTGTGGTCTGAGAAGATGCATGGCAGAATTTCAATCTTATGAAATTTGTTTATGCTTTATTAATGGCCAAGGATATGGTTGATCTTAGAGTGTAATCCATGTGATGATGAGTAGAATGTATATTCTGTGGTCTTTGGGTAGAGTGTTCTGTAAGTATCAGTTAAGTCCATTTGGACAAGAGTCACATGGTCAAGAGTTACATTGAGGTTCCGAATCTCCTTGCTGATATTTTTGTCTCGATGATTTGTCTATGGTTGTGAGTGGGGTATTAAAGTCCCCAGCTATGATAGTGTTAGAGTCAATATCTTTTTTAAGTTTGCCTAGAAGCTGCTTTATGAAAGTTGGTGCTCCTATGCTGGGTGCATATATGTTTAGGATGGATATTTCTTGTTGATGGAATGAACTTTTTTCATTATATAGTGACCTTCTGTATCTTTTTGAATTTTTGATAGCTTAAAGGGTATTTTGTCTGATATTAAGATCACAACTCCTGCCTTCTTTTGTGTTCTGTTCAGCTGAAATTTTGTTCCCCATCCTCTTACTTTTAGTCTGTGAGTGTTCTTTCTGGTGAGATGAGTCTCTTGGAGACAATATATTGTTGCCTCATGATATTTTATCCATTTTGACATTTTATGTCTTTCCATGGAGCATTTGGTCCATTCACATTCAGGCTAATTCTTGAAATGTGAGAGTTTATCATTAGGTTCTTATAGAGTTGTTGTTGTTCCTGTTTGCTTGTTGTCTTTCTTTTGATTTTTGGTTTGATTCATGTGTATTCTCAATCTTTTCCCTCCACTCTTGTGAAGAACATTTTTGTTCTTGTTTCTCTTTCTTCTATGTTAAATACTTTCTTAAGTGTTTCTTGTAGAGCTGGTCTAGAGGCAGTATAAGTTCTTAGGGATTAAATATCTGGGAAAGATTTCAATTCTCCCTCACTGATGAAGTTCAGCTTAGCTGTGTAGATTATATTGGGGGTTATACTTGGTTGAAATTGTTTATCTTTGAGAACGTTGAAGATTGATCTCCAAGCTCTCCCAGCCTGACGTATTTCTGTAGATAAATCTGCTTCTATTCTAATTGGTCTTCCCTGGAAGGTACTCTGACTGTTTCTCTTTCTGCCTTTAGGATTTTTTCTTCTATAACTACTTTGTTTAGGTGAATTACTATGTGTCGAGAAGTTGGTCTTCTCATTTGTTGTCTTGTATAAGTTCTCTGATTCTCTTGTGTTTGAATGGTTGCATCGCTGATGAGATGAGGGAAATTTTCTTGAATAATTTCATGGAATGCTTGTTCCAGAGTGGTCTCTGTCTCTCTTTCTGCTTCAGGAAGTCCAATTACTCTTAGGTTCAGCCTCTTGAAATAATTGGTCATCTCTTGAAGATTTTGTTCTGTCTTTTTACGTTTTTTTCTATGTTTTTGAAAGTTTGGGTTAGTTCTGTATTTTGGTCTTAAAACTCTGAGATTCTTTCTTCTGCTTGGCTAATTCTACTATCCATGCTTATCAGTTTGTTATTTATTTCATTCAGTATTCAGTATTCTTTACTGCTGTTATGTCATTTATCAACTCCTTCCTATTTTCCTCTTGTCTCTCCTCAATTATTTTTATTCTCTTTATTAAATGTCTTGATATCTGGGTTTATAATTTGAGACCAGTCATTCTGGGGGCTCTTCATTGTTTGCATTCCAAAATCTGTTTTCTCAGTGTCTGGCCTCCCAGGGATCTGTGTGAGACCCATATTCCTCTTTTGGCTTTCTTCATTTGTGTAGATTTTCCTCCCTCCCACCTTTCCCCCACGCTATTTAATTCTGTTGTTCAGGGATGGCAAGGTTGCTTTTACTTCTGTTTTCTCAGTCTCCTATTCTTTCTTATGTGGATCCTCTGGCTTTGTTCAATTCTGATGCTGGCCTTGGGTTGGGGGCTGTACTTTTTACAGTTTTCAGATTTGGTTGAGGGGGGAGCTGTGATTCAAAATCTATCTGCAGATTCCACTATCCACTGACAGGTGTATGGGCAGCCTGGAACCCATTTCCCACTGCCTTACAATCTGTCCATGCAGTGGGGGTATAGGTTTGCTCCCTGGAAGCAAAATGAGGTAAGAAAAAGGAAAAGAATGGAAAAAGGAAGGAGTGGGGGGAAGAGAAAGGTGGAGAGAGAGAAGAGTAAGAGGGAAAACAGAGACACAAAAACAGAAAATATTTTTTTTCAAAAACTAAAACATACAGATAATCATACAAACACACAGTCCACAAAAACCTGCCCATTGATGTACTCTTCCCATACGCAAATAGGAAGTCTAAAAAATAGAAAGAAAAAAATCAGTAAAATAACAGAAACAAAGCAAGTATGAAAATGTTATCAAAAACAGAAAGAAAGAGAAAAAATAACTAAAACAAAAAACAGAAATGAGTAAAACAAACTGACCGAAAAATAAAAATGAAAACAAGGAACCAAACTCACTCTGAGGTCACTCCTGTAAGTTCAACATCCTTTCTCTCTGATCTCTAGCCCCTCTCCTCTGCTCTCGGGGCAGGCAGATAGGATTGTTCACAGCTTGGGTCAGATGCCCCAGGTCTACTTTGGAAGGAGAGTGAATCAGATCTGGACTCACCCAGCTTGCTGCCTGTCCAGTCTGTCACTCAAATCTGACCTGTGTCTGATTCAGCATGGGCAACAGGCTTCTGCCTCTCCAAGTTTGATGATATTACCTTAGGACCCAAGTTGGAGGCTGGACATAGTTGGGCAGGGCAATGCAGATAGATCTCTGCCTGGTCCTTAGGTCCCAAGTTGGAGGCTGGGCGGAGCTGGGCAGAGCTGGGCGGGGCAATGCAGGTCTCTGGTCCTGGGACAGAGAAAATGGCTGCGGTTGGCACCTCTCTGGCTCTCCTCAATTCTCTCTCTGCCTCTCCACTGATCAGATATGAGGCTCCACCTGATCGGTTATAACAGGTGATGGTGTGGGCCATGCGTCAGGCAATGAGAAGCAGCAGGATTCAGCAGACTTTTCTCCAAAGAGCCTCGCAAGCAGCATGCGATTTTCATGTGTCCATGTTCCTATCTCAGGGTGGTGAGGACTTGCAGTCACCCTCAGAGGGGGACCTGGGTGCATGAACCTGAGTCTCCCCTCAAACAAACCTTCACTCTCCCACCAGTGCATGCCTATTCACACAGAAACGCTTTATGGACACTTGCTTTTGCAGAGACTCTCACAGTCCAACCTGTCCAGTTACCATCTTAAGCCCCCTACATTAATTATTCGTAACACAGAAGTGAATGTAAACCATGGTAGATACCAGGTAACTACTTGTTGAAGGGTCCTAAAAACATCACTCTCTTTTGTGATTAGAATACGCCTTAACTAACCCTAAATCGCCTTGTTATGTTGTTGCATACATTTTTATCAACCAATATATTGAAAGTTTTAAAAATTACTTTGAGATAAATTCAGATTTATTGACAAGAGTACAAATAATTTTTATATAGTCTTCACTCAGATTTTCCAAATATTAACATGCTCTTTTCACTTCGTATTCATATAATTTTTTTCTAAATTATTTGATAGTAAGTTGAAGACATGATATTTCCATACCTCTAAATACACTAAAGTATTTAGGAGTAAAGAATAATCATAACCATAGTGCAACTAGCAAAAAATAAATTTGCATTGATACCATACGATTGATTCACTGAAAGAATTTATTCAAATTTTACCAGTTGCCCTAACAATGTCTTTTTCAGAAAAAGGGATCCCTGGATTGTGTGTTGTACAAAGTTACAAAATCCCTTTATTTTATTTAATCTAGAACATTTCTCAGTGTTTCTTTGTCTTCTATGGTCCTGACTTTTTTATGAGAACATGCCAGATATTTAATGAAAAGTCTGTCAATTAAATTTTTTTTTAAATTTTTAAATGAATGCACATAAGCCAAAATGCTAGAATGCAAGAATTCTGGAATATACATGTGCAACAAAATAGGTTTTCATCGGAGAGTTTGGTTCACTCCTAGAGACCTTGCACTTTCACTTTGATGACAGTATGCATCAAGGACAGAAGCTAGGCCTCGGGTGGGGACTCTAACAGAAAATTCCACATAAAGCTAGAGTCTCAAGGGATGCCACTGTCTGTGTCAAAGAAAAATTAAATCTGCTATTCAATACCTTTAGGCTTACATGAAACTTTCTATTGAGTGAAAGTTAAAAACAAAAATAAATGAAAATTTCCCCTGATGATTTGTAAGCATAAGTCAGCATTCATAGTAGTTTATGATCTGAATTAATGCTACCTGTATGATCCGGAAAACCTCAAACAGAGAATTGTATTTAAAGTGGCTGCAGGACAGTTATCTCCATACAACAAATAGAAGTAAACACAAGTCATCTTTAGAAGCTCAACTGCATTTCAGGACTCTAGAAGCTCAAACAAATACAATTCTAAGGAAAATAATCATCTAACAGTCAATATTGGTGTGTGACAATTAAAGTTATTTTTAAAAGCTATTTGTCACTTTGCATATATGCATTGTCAAGTAGCCCAACAGTTCCATTGCTAGGTGTATTCCCTAGAAAAATGTTTGTGTATGTGTACATGAAGATATAAATGTGTATGTGATATGTAGGCAGTCTATCTAGTTATTCCAGGGAAGGAAAAATATAGATAAGCTATCTTTAGGTAGGTGAATAAAGTGTGGTAATTAAATGTAAATTATGAATAAATAGGCTCCCTCTGAATAAATCTCAAAATCACAATATTGACTATTTTAAAAGTTGATTACAAAAGAATGTAATTTGGTAGATATGTACCATTCATCTATATTTCTAAAATGCAAATTGCACAATTATGCACACATATAATTAAAGCATAAAAACATACATGAAAATTGTAAACATTAACCTCTGAGTGATAATTACTTCTGAGAAGGTAAGGAGAAAGGGGTTTTTGTAAGGAAGGAAAAATAACACTTCAGCTATGTATGTAATATTTGCATCTTATTTTGTATGAGGCAGATATGAATTAAATAACACATTTTAGTTATGGGATACTTTTATTCTTTTCTTGCCTGCATGTTTGAAATCTTTTAAATTATAAAATTTGAAACAAAATGAAAACCATAGAGAATTAAAGGCAAACTCATGTTAATAAAAGATATCCATAATTAGTTACCTTGCTTAATTTTACTCAATAGCGTATAATTAATGCCAAATAATCCTTTTAAAATAATTAATTTGGATTGTTTCTGAATTTTATAAATAACTTTTAAAGTTTTTCTTCACTTCTAGATTATAAAAAAACTCAATGGATTTATTTTTGTCTCTTAGAGTTTACTATTGCATAGTGTAAAATATAGCTATATTCAAAATATCAATACCTAATATAATAATGGCAATGTTATAGTTTTTTCAAATGCTACCCAGTTGTTCTAACATTGTTTTTAAAAATTCATTTCCATAGTGACTTGAGATGCCATCTTGACCATTAACTAATTTTCCAGGTAGACTTGGGTCTATTTATGGACTTTATTTGACTTATTCCCCAATACCATATTGTTTTTATTAAAGAGGCTTTATAATATATTTTACTATCTGATAGAACTAGTTCCTGACTAGTGTCAGACTGGAAATTACATTTCTAGCTCCCCAGTCCTCAGGTCTCTGGACATGGACTGAATTACACCACCAACTTTTCCAGGTCTCCAGCTTGTATGTAGCATATTGCAGGAATCCTCAGCCTTTGTAATTGTGTGAGCTATTCCTATAATAAATCTCCTCCTATACAGCTATATATATTCTATTAGTTCTGTTTCTCTGGAAAATTCTAATATACTGTTCTTGATTATATTTGTTTTCGCATTAATTTTCTTGGGTTTTTCCATTAAGTACAATATCTAATTTGAGGGAGACATGTGTTAAGGAAGTATCCATGAATTTTTATTAATTACTTTCTTGTTTTTCTGGAGGGAGTGCATATTTAATTTCATTCAAGGCATTTTTGTGTCTTTGAAAATAATTATGTGATCCTTCTCTTTATCCCTTAGGTAGATTAGATATGCATATGTGTATATATTTGTGTATATATTTATGCATGTATCAATATGTATGTAAATTAAAGTATATATGTGTGTGTATTTGACTTCATTTAAGCTTATTACAAACACACAAAATCTTATCAAAATAAATATCAGAGTCAGATCTGTTTGAATTTAAAGCCAACAGAAAACATCTTCCCCTCTTGATGGGAAAGAAAGTGGTGGTTATAGGTAGCTATACTGCCAAAAGTTAAAACATTAATTTTAAATGTAGCTGCAAAATTCATTAAATAAAATTAATAAATAATTTATGCTTTTTAATAAATAAATGTCATCTATTTCTACATTAGAAAACTATACAGGAATGAAAATTAATCATATACAATTATAATCAATAACATAAATAAATTTTATAAGCATAAAGTTGAATAAAAGAAGCCAGACAAAAAGTAGTATATATTGTTAAATTTCATTTATATAAAGGTACAACCTCTACCAAAAAACAAAACAAAACAAAACACCACACCTGAAACTATGCTATTAAAAGTCAGAAGTGTAGTTAGTTTTCAGGGAAGAGAGTAGTGATTGGAAGGAAACTTAAAAGGAATTTCTGAATTAGTATAATATTCTGGTTTTGATCTGGGTACCAGAGTATTCAATTTCTGAAAACCTTTTTACACTTATTGTATTAGATATTGATATTTTGAATTTAACAGATTACTCAAAAATTAGAAGCTCAAAATAAAAATAATTAAAAATATTAACTTGTTTGGGCCAGGAATTGGAGAAAAGCTTAGTTGGGTAATTCTGGCTCAGTATCTCTCTTGAGATTACAATCCAGCTATTGAATGGGGTCATAGGCATCTGAAGGCTTGAATGGGGCTGGAGGATTTGCTTCTAAGATGGAGCATTCACTTGACTCTGGGCAGGAAGCCTCAGTTCCTCAACAGCTCTGGGCTGGAGGCCTTAGTTCCTCACCACATAGATCTCTCTATAGGGTCACTTGAGTGTCCTCACAAGGTAACTGTCTTCCTCTAGAAAAAGTATCTCAAGGACATAGAAGAAGTTACAATGCCTTTTGTGGCCTAGTTTTGGAATCCACACAGTGTCGCTTTCATCACTTTCTATTCACTAGAAATGAGCCACTAAGTCTGACTCACAGTCAAGGAGAGCAGAATTAGGCTTTACTTTTGAAAGACAGAGTAAGCAAAAAATTTGTAGACACATTTTTAAATCACCAGACTTACAGATCATCTTTCTGAATATATATCATACTTCAATCAGAGGTTAAAGTGATATAATGTTAAAAATATTCTTTCAAATGAATATTGTTAGAGAGAAGTTTACCTTTCCCGTGTATTTTTCTTCCAAGTTCAAGGAACTCCATTAATTTAACTCTTTAATCATCTCAGCATGCACTCCACCCCAACACCATCCTAGCATACTGCCCTTCCTTACCAGAGGAAAGTATAGTGATCCATCTGACCATCTGTTGAGAAGGAATCGTGGCCTGATTGATTTGGCTCCTACATTTTCCCCTCTGGAAGCCAGCATATCTCTTGGATAACTTGCTCCATGGCAGGATTTTGTAGCTCGCAGAATTTTTTCTCAAGACTCAACATTTGGTATATGTGCTTTGAATACTGAGATATAAAATTGAGAGTAAAATTTGTAGACCAAAATGACATGTCAAGCAGCTTCTCACAGGGCTAATCATTGACCACAAACTTGAGTGTGTGAGCAAAGCATGTACCCCTTGCTGACTGGTAAAATATTACTTATATTATGTCAAGTTGGTTTTTGCCATTGTGTGGCTGACATTTAATGCTGCAGCATGACCTTGGTAGATGACTGTTGCTTGTGGTCATTTTGTACACAGTTTCATAGAGGCAGAACTGTACATGTAGGCAGCTTCATGCAAATAATCTTTGAGCTGTGTAGGCCTCAGCCATGGCATGGAGGTGGGAGGTCTGGAGGCAGTGTGAAGAAGTGCTGTTCAAATCTCAGGAGAAGGGTGTGCCACTAGACCATTCTAAGTTTCCCATATCTTACTTCACAGGCATACCTGGAACAAGTCTATGAAAAAGATAATCATTCCACATTAGACAATGGAAGACAGAAAAATGGTTGCAAGAAAAAACCGCAAGACTGTTGAGTCCTCCACATACTATAGAACTCTAGGAAAATAATAGCTATAGCTTGTTAGAGTCAGTCTCTGAAGATTCAACTCTCAACCTGCTGCTCCAAATTTTTCTCTGAATTTAGGGCCACAGTGGAACCCATAGAAGAACTGTCTTAGTCCATTTTGTATTATTATAACAAAATATCACAGACTGAGTAATTTATAAAGAAAATAAATTTTTTGCAATCTAGAGCCTGGGAAGCCCAAGACTGAGAAGCCTGCATCTGGTGAGGTCTTTCTTGTATTATATCATGACAAAGGGCAGCGGGGCCAGAAAGTATGAGCACATGGGAGAGTAAAAGCAAGATGGGCCCAAAACTGCTTTTGTAACAAATCCACTCTCACAGTAACAAACCCACTCCTGTAAAAACGATATTAATCCATTCATGAGGGCAGAGTCAGGTGATATTGTGAAATATATATTTGGGCTTCCACATCCTTTCCTGACATGTAACTACTAAAATCCTTAGAAACTCCAAAGTGGACCTGGAGTGGTGGCTCAAGCTTGTAATCCCAGTATTTGGGGAAGGCCGAGGCGAGAGGATTGCCTGAGCCCATGGGTTCAAGACCAACCTGGGCAAAATGGTGAGACCTTGTCTTTACACTAAATCAAAAAATTAGCCAGGCATGGTAGCCTGTGCCTGTAGTTCCAGCTATTTGGAAGGCTGAGGTGGAAGGATCACCTGGGCCCAGCAGGTCAACGCTGGGGTAGCCATGAGTGTTCTACTGCACTCCAGCTTGAGCAACAGAATGAGACTCCAACTAAAAAAAAAAAAAAACAGCCAAAGTTATGTCTTTTTGTATGATAATGAGATGACTGTTGACTGCAGCCCCTGGATAACTTCAGATAAGGCTAGTCACCCAGAAAGCCCAAGGCCTGAATAGAGGGTTGGAGCTTTCAGTTCACCTCCATCCCCTGGGTAAGGAAGAGGGAATGGAAGCTAAGTTAATCACCAATGGCCAATGATTTAATCAATTATATCTATATAATGAAGCTTCCATAAAAATTAAAAAATACTGGGTTCAGAGGCTTTCAGATAGCTGAACAGATGGATACTTACAACAAGATGAACAAGAATTTGTCCAAGTGCTGAAAAGGTAGCATATCCCAACTCCACTGGCACCCTTCCAGACCTCACCCTACGTATCTCATCATTGATTGTTTATCTATATCCTTTAAAATATCCTGTATAACAAACTGATAAATGTGTTTTTCTTAGTTTTGTGAGTCACTCTAGCAAAGTGATCAAACACAAGAAGGAGGTTATAAGAACCCTAATGTATAGTCAGTGGATCAGAAGCACAGGCAAAATAACCTGGGACTTGTGAATGACATTGGAAGTAGACAGGGATTGGGAAAGGCCTTTAACCTGTAGGAATTGACACTATATCCAGGTAGATAGTGTTATGATTGAATTAGAGGATACCCAACTACTGTCTACTGCAGAATTTATTGCTTACTTGTTGGTAGGGGGAAAACCCCACACATCTGGTCACAGAAGTCTTCTGTGTTGGTTGTTCTGGAGTGAGAGAAAAGAAAAATAACTCTGAGTTTGAGTGAGGTTTTTTGCACTTAGCCCTAATAACCTAATCACCTCTTAAAGGTCCCACCTCTCAACACTGTTGCATTGAGGATCAAGTTTCAAACGCATGAGCTTTGGGGGACACAATCAAACCATAACAATGACTAACCTTGAATTTGTGAAGTTCAAGAGTAGAAATTATTTAAGAGTTACTGAGTGTGTTTCAAGGTGATCTTGTTATTGTAGCTGGCATGCAGGTGCTCTAAAGGAATGTGCCTAGGAAAATTTATGGAATTTAGAAGCATTAGTTAAAAAGGTGCCTAGGAGCAGATGCTAATTCTCATGTATTCCCCCTAAGAACAATGGTTCTCAAATTCACCTGCACATTCTGATCATCAGTTAACTCAAAATCTCTAGGGGTGGGATCCAGGCATTAGTATTGAGATATTTCCCAAGAATAAATCTCAAAAATGCCTGGTCTTGATCCTAACAAATTGCCAATGTCTACTATATAAATATTGATACCTGCCTCAAATGCCTCTTCTACAAATCATGACCTTTCATTTTCTATTGATGGTTGGGTTGATTACACAAAAAATTTTTGTAGACCTAACCCTGAATTGTACCCCACATCTTTAAAATAAAAAAATTTTTTCACCACACCCTCTCCAGCAGCTGTTGTTTTTTGAGTTGTTGATAATTGCCATTCT
>NW_007245943.1:260469-339543 GCF_000164805.1 Carlito syrichta
CCTTTGTCAGACCTGGTGTTGGCAAATACTTTTTCCCAGTCTGTAGGCTGTCTCCCTGCTCTCTTGATGGTTTCTTTGGCCTTGCAGAAGCTTGTCAGTTTAATAAGGGGAACACTTCTACACTGTTGGTGGGAGTGTAAACTAGTGCAACCTCTGTGGACAGCAGTGTGGTGATTCCTAAAAGCTCTAAATATCAACCTCCCACATGACCCCACAATCCCCCTACTGGAAATATACCCTGAAGTACTCAAATCACTCTATAAAAAAGATACCTGCACATGTATGTTTATTGCAGCATTGTTCACAATAGCAAGAACCTGGAAACAACCATGCTGCCCATCAAAAGAGGACTGGATTTAAAAAATGTGGTACTACGCAGCCATAAAAAAGAACAAAATCATGAATTTCGCAGCAACCTGGATGGAACTAGAGTCTATAATACTGAGTGACCTCTCACAGAAACAAAGATCTGAGTATCACATGTTCTCACTCATATAATGGACCTTGAACATCCAATGTAATACTATAAAAATGACTGACGGTACTGGGAAACTATGGGGGGGATGGGATTAACAGTAGCAAATATCTGTCTGGGGATGGGGAAACACCTCTTATCAACAGGGTGCCTGAATGAAACGTAATTGTACACCTAACCCTTAACTGTACCCCACAAAACCATAATAAAAATATTGATTATGAAAATAAATAAATATTTTAAAATGTTATTATCTTACCAACTTTTCCTCACAACAACAGGTAATTCAACATTGCAATTTAATTCATCAGCCTAAAAAAAGTCTTATTTGAATGGCCATTTTTCTTTAGAGACTTAGTTACCTCATAATCTCAATCTTCTTTCCTTCCTTTTTCCCCTCACCTAACCAAATATAATGTTTCCCAGTTATTTCACTAGGACCCACATTGCTACCATTTGACTAGAAAGATATAGGATAATTACATATGAAGGTAAACTGGGCAATAGGGAAAATAAAATTTCTACTTTATATTTCTCAAATATATTGTATTTCCAAAATATTTTTAGATTTTTTTTTATATGGCTGGATGCTTCCCGGGGAAGACAACTGCCTCTTCCATCAGAATCTCACTCATTTTATCTAAGGATTTTTTAGATCTTTAGATCTCTTGAAAGTACTTTCCAAAATTGAGAATGCTGAATCACTGAGGGATAATAAGTGAGAAAAAAAAAAGATATTAAGGAGTCGCCAGCATTGCACAGAGTCAGGCCTGACTTACAAGCCATGATTCTAGCTTCCAGATCCATCAGACTCTTCTATTCTCAATTCAGCAAGTGCTGGCCACATCCTATTACTCATTATACACATCTGATACATATTTTATTCCTGAGTATTTATCAGGTTTAACTTGCTTGACTTGCCTGTCTCTTTATCAAGCGTTTTTTGATTATTAAAATAAAAGCCCAATAGCTGGTTATTATGGCTTTCAGTTATGAATTTATTAATGATTCTTGCTTGTTTATAACATTCCTGATAACTTTCATTTTCAGTGTTGCCATGAACCCCAACTTGTTTTCCAAAATCAATTTCTGTAGAGAACAACATGTTCTATTGGAATCACTTGACATAGTGTCACAAATTGCTCTTGGAGATATTGTGAGCCAGGTGCAATGTCATGTTTGCCTCAGTTAGTTGTTGCTCTTGGCTTTGCCACAGCTGATGTGCAGATTATATTAAATAGACATGGACTTATTGAGATCTCACCTTGCCAGCAGAGTTCACAGAGCTGTCTCTCCACTTGTCCTGATGAATGCTGTTTAGCATTATAATGATTCCAGATTACAGCGCCTTTCATTCACTGTGATTCCATGCGGCTCAGTTCCTGGCCCACTGTCCCTTCTCTGTCTTTTTGGTTCCACTATTTAACGTGATAGCTGGATATCAGCCTTGGAAAGAGTTTCTAAGCAGAAGATTTATTATTCTGGGGAGGAGTTATTGTCAAAATCCATTTTAAAAACTCAGAGCTTTGAAGATAAAGTTGTTGATGGTTCTAAACTTCCTTTGAAGTGTAAAGAAACTTCATAATCAAAAACAAAAGTCTACATTTAAACACTAAGTGTGATTATTCTTATAATAGTGATGATGTTATAGCTACTAACATTTATTGAGTACTAACTGTACTATATGTTCTAAACAGTTTTCATGTGTTATCTCATTTCATCTCACAACAGCCCTATAGAGATTTTTTTATCCTTTGTTTTCAGATGAGGCACAGAGAAATTGAATAACATACCAAAGATCACTCAGCTACTAGATGGGAAAGCCATTATTTGAAAACTGACAAATCTGATTCCAGATTCTATAGCTCTTAATCATCACCTACCGTAATAGAAAAAGGAAAAAAAAAGTGATGACAAACTCTTTCCATGAGAAAGCACAAGATGTTCTAATCTCACCCCTTTCAGTTAAGTTAGTTGATTGTAAGTCACAGGTCTTATTAGCTTTCATTTATTGATGTGGACACTTTAATATCTTTAAAAATACAAGGACTATTTTTTTCATTATTTAACCCAATAAACATGGTAGGGCAAACACTCTAATGTTTAAGTTTTATCTTTAGCAATTTCTTAACCAAATCAACTTTTTCCCGAGAAATATAGCATGGGATTGTTTTAGAATATAACCTACGGAGACAGGGTAGCTGAGCTGGCTATACTAATTTGGGGTTACTTATTTAGCCTCACTGCATTTCAGTTTCCTTATCTTTAACTTAGCTTTATCCTTAACTTTGATAGTAGAATTGTTGTGAGAATTAAATGTATTAATACATATACATTCTTTAGAATAATGTCTGATATAATAATAATAAGCAGTTCACTGTATATATCAACTATTTATTATACTTACAGATAAATATATTGATATTCAAGGGAATATCTTCATAAAATAAAAATAAATGCCTTTTTCAAATAAGTCAGGTGATGTCAATGACAATGTATACATTGAGTTGCTAATATATCCTAAGTAGCATGCTAGGGTCTGGAATACAAATTCAGTTCAGGAGCTCAGAAGTATTTAGAAAGCTTATAACAAAATGCAGACAACAAAACCTAGCCAAAATATATTAGGGTAAGTGATATTATTATAGGATGTACCATGAAAAAATTCAAACAGATGGAAAATTAATTTACTCCCTAATCGGATCCAGAGAAGCTTTACTGAGGAGGTAATATCTGAGCTAAACCTTGACGGAATCCAATAAAATGTATATGAAGCTCATTGTGGGTACAGGAAGCAGCATCACAGAAATGTGAAGAAATAAGAGTAGAAAATTGAAGGTTCATGGAATGCATATGAAAAATTGTCTGCAGGTGAGCAGGTGAAGTTGTACTTGGTGCTTATAGAGGGCCTTATAGTCAATTGAGGACTAACCTTGAGAGAGTACTATAACATGATAACATCTGCCTTAGAGACAGATCACTCCTATGGCACTATAGGGAATAGATGTGAAGAATAAACAAATGTAAAAAAAAAAAGCCCATAACAAGATTATTGCAATGATCCTACTTCAGGAGAGACTGTGAAAGGTAAGATAGGGTGTTAGTGACAAGGAAACAAAAGAAGTGTACAGATTTGGGAAGAATTTGCCAAGCTTCAATATAAATTTCATGTATCTAATTAGTATAGTTGCATAGTCTTAAGCATAATGAAGATAATTCCTACATTTCTTTGAATTGGAAGCAACATTTCCATCTACATTGAATTATTAATTTGGTGAAAGTTTCCTTTTTTTCTTGCTATGACTCAAGTAATTTAATCAAATTTAATATGCGTTTGGAATATATTATTTTATCTTGGAAGCAAAAAAGTAAAGAATGAACTTATTCTTAAAACTGAATTAATTATCCTTCAAGAGAGTAGAAGTTCCTCTAATAATGACCTTCAGTACCAAAGATTAAAATTAAAACCTAGGTGAACTATCATAAGCAAATAAATATTGATATTTCAAAATACCTACAACATAAAACTAAGCACATTTAAAAAGTGAGTACATGTAGCGATTCAAGCAATAGTAGGAAACTTAAAAACTTTTTGATGAAACTTCTCATTTGAAGATGAAGAAACTCAAATTAGGTGACCTGCAAAGTTTACAAAACCAGCAAGTTGTCAAAGCTTGGTCTAGGATAACTTCTGAGTCCATTTCAGTTTACTTTTCACAATAACATGAGTCTTACTGTCTCCCAGGAAGGATATTATATTCCTTTGTTATTTATATCTGATTCTCTAAAGTAGAATCTCTCAGCCAAAGTCGACTGATATTTTGGACAGACTAATCCTTGTTTTAGGCAGGTTGCTTCATGTTGTAGAATATGTAGCGACATTCCTGGTCTCTGCCCATTAGAGGCCAGTAACAGCTCCCTCCCACCTCAGTTGTGACAATAAAAAAATGTCTCTAATTAAGAACTGCTTGCTCTACAAGGCTGCCCACTTCCACCTCTCTTGTTCAACACTGTGTTGAAAGTCCTAGCTAGGGAAATTAGACATGAGAAGGAAATCAGGGGTATCCAAATAGGAAAAGAGGAAGTCAAGTTATCCCTCTTTGCTGGTGATATGATTCTATACCTTCAAAATCCAAGAGAATCTGTTAAAAATCTGCTGGCACTGATAAAGGACTTTGGCAAAGTCTCAGGGTACAAAATAAACGTGCAAAAGACAGTTGCTTTCTTATATACCAACAACAAACAGGCAGAGACCCAAATTAAAAGCACAATCCCATTTACGATAGTCACACAAAAAAATGAAATACCTCGGCATCTTCCTAACCAGAGAAGTGAAACGCCTTTACAATGAGAACTACAAAATACTGTTCAAAGAAATCCAAGAAGACACAATCAAATGGGAAAATATTCCATGCTCATAGATAGGAAGAATCAACATTGTTAATATGTCCATCCTACTAAAGGCAATCTACAGATTCAACGCAATACCCATTAAATTACCAACATCATTCTTCTCAGACCTGGAAATGACAATACAGAAATTCAAAGGAAACATAAACAACCACGAATAGCCTAAACAATCCTTAGCAAAAGAAACAAAGCGGGAGGTATCACACTTCCAGACTTCAAACTGTACTATAAGGCTATAGTAATCAAAACAGCCTGGTATTGGTACTAGAACAGGCATATAAACCAAGGGAATAGGATAGAGATTCCAGAAGCAAAGTCTCAATTTCTCAACCAACTCATCTTTGACAAACAGCAACCACTCATCTTTGGAGAACAACAACCACTGGGGAGAGGAGAACCTATTCAGTAAAGGGTGTCAGGGAAAATGACTGAACACATGCAGAAGATTGAAACAGGACCCTGGCCTATCACCACACACAAAAATCAACTGTAAATGGATCAAAGCTAAACATAAAACCTCAAACTATAAGAACCTTAGAAATGCAGGAGACACCCTTATGGAAATTGGAACTGGCAAACAATTCCTGATCAGAACCCTAAGGGTTCATACCATCAGAAATAAGACAGACAAGTGAGACCTCATCAAACTGACCAGTTTCTACAAAGCAAAAGAAACCATCAAGAGAGCAGGCAGACAGCCCACAGAATAGGAAAAAATATTTGCCAACTGTATACCTGAGAAAAGCCTAACATCTAGGATCTACAAGGAACTCAAATGCGCCAAAAGGAAAAAAACAGCCCCATTAAAAAGTGGGCAAAAGACATGAATAGATTCTTCTTTAAAGAAGATATACAGGCAGTCAACAGACACATGAAAAAGTGTTCAGCCTCACTCATCATCAGAGAAATGCAAATCAAAACCACATTGAGATACCACCTAACTCCAGTAAGAATGGCCATCATTAATAAAACAAACAACAACAGATGCTGGCAAGGATGCAGAGAAAAAGGAATGTCTCTACACTGCTGTTGGAAAAGCAAACTAGTGCAACCTCTTTGGAAGTCAGTGTGGCGATTTCTGAAAGAACTAGAAATAGACCTTCTATATGACCCATTAATTCCCCTATTAGGAATATACCCGGAAGAACACAAATCATTCTACAAAAAAAGATACCTGCACATGTATGTTTGTTGAAGTACTATTCACAGTAGCAAAAACATGGAAGCAACCATGCTGCCCATGGAAGCTGTACTGGATTTTAAAAAGTGGTACATATACACATTGGAATATTATGCAGCCATAAAGAAGGACAAACATATGGACTTCACAGCAACTTGGATGGATTTAGAGTTGATCATACTAAGTGACCTATCACAGAAACAAAGAACAGAGTACCATATGTCCTCACTCATAAGTGGACCTTGAACAATTGTCATAATACTATAAAAAAGGGATTGGCAGTAGTGGGAAACCGCTGGGGGAGGAGGGGTTGGGATTGGCAGTTGAGGGAAACTGCTAGGGGAGGGATGGTCACACCCCATCAACAAGGTACCTGCATATTCAACGTTTGTATACCTAACCCTGAATTGTACTCCACATCTTTAAAATAAAAATAAAAAAATACATTTAAAAAAGAACTGCTTGCTCTAAGTCCCCTCATCCCTAAGATGTTGTGAGCTTTAGACAAAAGAGAAAGAATTGAAGAAACTGCTTGTGAAAATTCTAAATCTCAGTTATACTTTCCATAGTATTCATTTCCTTTTCTCAAGGAGTTCAACACCTGTGTGCTTTGTCTCTAACTGGCCAATTGCTTAGACTGGCTTTTTCCTGTCTGCTCTCACAGTCTGGTCCTTATCATTTCTAGCTCTGCTTTGTATTCAAAGGAATCTACAGTTTCCAGTCTCCTTTGTTTTCTGGCTTCTAAGTGGATTCAGCCAATGGAAGGTCTAGACAAGATTGGAGTGGGTAAGAGGAAAGAAGCCAGGACAGGGAAGAAGCAGATAACGGCAGCTGGGTCACTTCCAGGGCTCTTACTTCTGCTTGAAGTCCTTCCTTGGTGGTCCATGCAATGATTTCATCTTCCAGAAGGTGGCCCTAGATTCTGGGCTGTGATAACATTTTCTCTTCCCCTACTGTCGTCAGCGACATCAATTGTTGCTAGTCTCTGGTTTACCTTGCCATCCTACTTTTTCCCATCATCTGTATAAATAGGAGCTATAAACTGAATTGGTTCTCCCCTAAAATTCAAATGTTGAAGCCCTACCTTCCGTTGTGACTGTATTTGGAGTAAGGAAGTAATTAAAGTTAAATAAAGGACATAAGGGTAGAACCTGAACTGATAGGATTATTGTTCTTATAAGAGGACAGACCAGAGCATCAGCTCCCTCCCTCTCCTCTTCTCCCTTCCTTTCCTTTCCCCTTCCCCCTCCCTCTCCTCCTCCCCCTCCTCACCTATCACACAAAGATAGCAAGAAGTTCAGCTGCAAGCCAGAAGAGAGCCCTCACCAGAAACTGAATCTGCCAGTACTTTGACCTTGCACTTCTTAGCCTCCAGAACTGTGAGAAAAGAAATTTCTATTGCTTAACCCACTCAGTCATCTGTATCTTGTTATGGCATCCCGAGCTGGCAAATACAGGAGTTTCATGTATTATATCCTTATTGTTTGAAACAGCTAGAGGTTTTCTCTTTTCCTGCCAATCCTTTCCCGAAGCAAGTTCCTTGTACCATTGATACTATATAATATTTATTGAACTTCTAATAGGTGCCTGCCGTGATGAAAAAGATACTTTAATATCCATTTCCCTATTTTTCCCAGTGATACTGTAAGCCATGACAAAATGATATGACATAAAAAACACAGGTTTTTTAGTTACTTAGAGTGTATCACAATTCCTCCACTTACTAGCTGCACGCTCTAATTGTTAGCTAATCTCACTAGGTCCTGGTTTCCTTACCTGTAAATTGGTCTAGTAATAGTACTGAACTAAGAGAGTTGTTGTGAATTAAGTTAGTTACTCTATGTAAAGTGCTGAGAATATTTTTAGTCGTATAGTAAGTTCTCAATAAATCTATTATTTTTATCTACATTTTATTGAGTACTGATTATATGCCAGTCACTGCAATAGTCACTGGAGATACGAAGTCAAATAAAAAGCAACCAATAGCTTCAATATACTAAGACATAAGCACATAAACAGATAATTTTGATAAAATGTAGCAAATTTATCAATAGATATATTATTGCAAAGCCAACATGATCAATAGTCAGGGTTTGGGAGGTATTAGTCAAGGTTTGAATCTTAGTTCCACCAACTTTATTCACTGTGTGACTGGGTAACTTACCTAACATCTCTAAGCCTCAAGTTTTTCACCTGCAAAATGGTAATAATAATAGTACCTACCTCATAAGAATATAGTGAGAAGAAATGATATTACAGTTTCTGGAAGATGACATGTACTCAAAGAATAGCTATTTTTATCATTAATAGAGGAAAACAGAATGAGGGTGCCAAACCCAGCCTTGGGCTCTCCCAAGTTTCCTACTCTTTAGTGCTTACTCTGATCTACTTGAAAATAACTGTCTTCCTTAATGTTTCTCCTTCTCAGAAGAAAAGATTGACTATCATACTTTTCTAGTATGAGTATAAAGTAGCACAACCACTTTAGAAAATTTCTTGACAGACTCTATTAAAGGTAAACATAAGTGTACAAAGCAGTTCCACTCCCGCCTATATACCTTGAGGTGAGTACATGTATGTACCAAAAGACACAAAAGATAATGTTTATAGTAGCTTTATTTTATAATTGTACCAAACTGAAAGCAAACCAAATGACCATCAACATAATTAATAAATACAGTGTAATATATTCATATACAATGAGGTACTACATAGCAATGAGAATATACTACAGCTACATGCAAAAATATAGATTAATCTCACAGATAAAATGTTGAGCAAAAGAAGCTAGAGTGCATACTTTATTCTTCCATTTAGAGAAAGTTCAAGAGCAGACAAGATGAGTCTATGGTCATAGAAATCAGAAGAGTGATCATCTTTAGGGACGTATTTATGGAGAGGGACACTATATTGGTAAATGTTTACCAAGAAAGAAACAGAGAGAGAGGAAGGGAGGAGGGAGGGAGGGAGGGAAGGAGAGAAGGAAGGAGGGAAGGAAGGAAGGAAGGAAGGAAGGAGAAAGGAAGGAAAAGAAAGGCCCCGAATTTATAGCATATGTCAATTTTCATGACATAGTAAATACTTCCAGTATGGCAGATTTCAAACTACCAATGTGAGTTACTAAACACACAGTTGGGAAGAGACGTATATGTGTGCAATCTGCTTTGGCAAGTATGAGCCAGCTCCAGATCCAGAAACTTATAGAAGGTTGCGTGAAGGAGCATTGTGATATGCTGCAAATGTCCTGTATTGTTTTTTCCTTCTTATTTATTTATTTAGAGATGGGGGCTCAGTATGTTTCCCAGGCTGGTCACAAACTCCTAGACTCAAGCAATCCTACTGCCTCAGTCTCTCAAGTAGCTGGGATTACAGGTGCATGTCACCACGCTCAGCTTTGTATCTTGATCTGGGTAGTGCCTACACAAGTGTATACATATTCACAGAAAAAAAATATTTTTAATCACTTTATTGTCTGTATATTATACTTTCAGAAAAAGCAAAATTTAAAAACATTTCTGAGAACTAGAAAGAAAAAAAGGGTGACCCCTTTGGGTCCCCTCCCACTGTGGGAGCTTTTCTGTCCTCTCAATAAATCCTACTTTTAAAAAAAGAAGAAATAAAGAAAAAGAAGTTATAACTGCTGTGTCCCAGAGAAAGATCCAGAAAGGTGCTAGAGAGTCAATGGTTAAGAAGTGAACACTCAGCTCTTCTTGTCCCCACAATAGATATGTAGCAAAAGAGAGACACCATGAGTAGTCATTGACATAATAGAAAAGAAATGGCTCTTCTTTTAACTGGCCCATTCTCACTTATTTCAGCATCTGACTTAATTCAGTCTTATCATCAATTGTTGATACACTGCACAGAAGAGAGTGTTGTTTCTAAAAGATCCCAGATTTGTTATCTTAACTATCTATAGCTCTGTCACTTGAAGTGTATTCCACTGGGTGGCTCTAAAAGAACATTTTAAACAAAGTACTGCCTAAACACAATGATCAGACATGGAAAAGCACCAGTGTAAACATTATTATTTTTTTATTTTGAGTAAAAATACACATTCACATTACTTGCCTATGTCTCTCAAATCTTGAATATGTTCAATATGTCTAGAAGAAATCTGTGGTATAGCTAAATGTGAAATTTTAATAGGACAGCTGTTCCTGACATATGTAGCACATAGATTTAAAGGTACAAAGTCAAAGTAAAATGTTAAAGGGTTTTGACTGATGATATCTTGACACATCCACAAATTCATTTGTTCCCAATCTGGCAAAACAGGACCATAGAAAACACCAAACCAAGGATCTAGAGAATGAAATTACAGAATTAATATGGAATGTAAGGAAAAATGCTGGGCATGTCTATAATAAACAGAAAGAGCATTGTATATGAAAAGATTCCGTATACTGACAGTTCTAATATTATTTATCTATGTCATCTCTCTTGGGAAATTAGAGGTTCCAATGGGACAAAAGAGCACTGAGAAACCTCTCTGAATTTTTTCTGTACTTTGTTTTGTTTTTTATTTGGCGTCTCAATGTGTCACCCAGACTGCAGGACAGTGGCATGCTCCTGGCCACCATAGCCTCAACCTGCTGGGCTCAGGCAATCCTTCCAAGTAGCTGGAACTACAGGCGCATGCCATCATGCCTGGCTAATTTTTTGATTTTTTGTAGAGATGAGCCCTCAGGCTGATCTTGAACCTGAGGGCTCAGGCAATCCTCTCACCTCGGCTTTCCAAAGTGCTGGGATTATAGGTTTTCTGTGTTTTAATCAACATTTTTTAGCTGGCTAACCAGCCTCTAACCGGCCCTATTTAATTGTGCAGTAGCAGCTGCCACCAGAGGACCCTCTCCCTTTTCTGGAATACATCATTCTTCTGTTAGGCATCTCACTTAAAGCTCTGGAGAGCTCAGGTCTCTGGGGGCTAAGTATACCTATTGCTTCCATTAAAAAGTTATGATCATCTGGTTTAAATCATCTGCATAAAAATCAAGGAGTCTAGAATTTCTCTCACCATAGTTTCAGGCATTGCCAAGAGGGATGAAAAAATGAAGTAACTTTTTTTAAAAAAAGTTTCTAAACTGTGGGGAATAGCTTAATTCAGGAATTTGCTTTGAAGTGAAAACACGCAGCTGAAAATCTAGGGCATAATTTCCATCTCATTAAGTAGCTGGTTCAAGAATAAGGCACTCCAAACTTGTTCTAATTGGCTTCGCACTTGGAGGCTTACACACCGTGTCATTGATGTAGAAATGATAGAGAAGACCTGTGTATACTACAAGTGATCGAAAATTTCCTTCCCACCAGCCTCCTTGGAAGGGAGGCAGGAGAAGGACAAAACACCATTTATGCTGAGTCATCTCAAATGCTCCCACTGTGTTGAGACTTACTGCTGACTAGTACTTTCCTGGAAATGTAATTCTGTTGAGAAGTGCTACCCAATATTTCTTCATGCTTAAAAAAAAAAAAAAAATGACACCAATTCTCTGCAAATGTAATAATTTTCATACAAAATGTTCTAAAATTCAGGACTCAAGTGTAGTCTTTTTGCCTTGATCCCTAACCTTCAGTCTGAAGGACAGGTATCAGGAAAGAATAAAGAAAATGGGCGAAATAATGGGATAAGGCAGCTATGGTCTTTCATTGCCACAACCTCAAGTTAGAAGCCTGCCATTCATCAGTGGACTAGACAGTTAATATTATACTTTCTTGCATTTTGCTGTCTCTGAAAAGAGCATTTATCATTGCTCAGAAAAGTAGCAAGTAATTAAAAGAGATTTATCATTGTATAATGAGTGTTAAGACTCATAATGAACTTGCTAAGAGGTATGCACAGGTTCTTATATTTTGAGTTGTCTAAAAAATGTAAAAATTATCATTTTTCTTTTAACTGCTTTATCTTTAGGAACTCCTGTCAGGATAACTTTTATTTATAACTATTAGTGTGTAGACTTCTTAAAACAAATTAAACTGCTGATCTTTTTTGGGCTTATAAGTTACTATAGTCAAATAAGGAGAGATATGATAGTCTATTTTTTAAGTTGCAATAATAATTCCCAAAAATGTCTATAGATAAATTTTTATAGAATAAATCATTTTGCATAAATTCCTAGCATCCAATGTGAGAAGAATTCCTCAGTTATATAATCTTAATAGAGTCTTGCTGTCTCTCATATTATAGCCAAAGGCATTTTCAAGAATCTAAATACATCTAATAGAAAATAAAATTACTATTCGCCTGGCTCATCAAAGCCTTTGCCTAAACAGAATAACATCAAAGGTCTAAAGGTGAGAGGGCTTTTTTTTTTTTAAATATCATATTTTTCTGTGGGGATGATCTGAATGTATTTTCTGCAGAAACATATTTGCCTTTGTATTGTTAAAGATATTTATTAGAGGAATTTTTCTATCTTTTTGTTTTCTTGAATTTGAAAACAGAAGGGAGATGAACCTAAATGTTAGGCAACTCGTACTAATGACTATAAGACAGACTAATGTGTGTCTTTTGAATACATTTTTATAGATCAGGTATCAGAAGACTGTTTTCAAAGCTCTTTTTTGAATAAAGATAGAAAGAATATAGAGTAATTTTCTTTCTCTTCAAACCCTAGAGAGATGGCACATTTTAGACTTAGAAATGAAACAAAAAGCAATCAGTTTTTTGAACCAATTATTTATCATACCTACAGACAGTCTAGAAATCACACTTAATTTAACTGATCTAATTTTAAAAACAATTTTTTTTATGATAGTACCACATAAACTCCATACTTATAGATTACTTTACAGAGGTTTTTATTAAGCCATTTCTCTGTTTACATCTTTAGAAGGACCAACAAAATATCTAAACATGTTACAAAACATGGAGTTTATCTATTACATAAGATACTGAAATGCACTATTCCTCTTATAATCTTATTTTCCATTATATGTATTTAGAGTCTTGAGAATGCCTTTGGCTATAATATGAGAGACATTAATCTCCCCAATTGAGAATGTCCTTATTTTTTCTGGTTTTGCTTTTGAGAAGCTTCCTAAAAGCATCTGTGATTTATAGCTAGTCATAGTCAATTGTTCAAATTTGGGTCTAATATGAAATTTAACACAGGTCTAATTCATTTAAAGTCTGCTCTACCAATATATGTGTGCATGTTTTCTGTTTACACATGTATGAGTATATATATATACATACACATGATTTATTACCTCCATAGCTATTAGCTTTTAAATTTAAATTAGCATAAGCCTAGAATACAAAGCAAAGAATCAAATAACATTTTGCAAAAGACAGAATCAAGAGAAATAGACCTAATACCTAGCACCATTTGACCTTGACCATATATTAGATCTAAAGAAAGACATCCATAACCCGCCAACAAAGAATGCTTCATATTTAGAACTGTTTATTTGGACTACAAAAAGGTAATACTCAACAGCACAATTTGCTGCTAATAGTCCCTAGTCTTTCTTTAATAGTTTGTTGGGAAATTCCACCAGTAATCTAAATGACCACTTAGAACACTAAATTGCTTCAATCCCAGCTAAAATTTCTTTCTGGCAGTGATGTGGCCAAGTAAGACACAGAAAGCTACCAGAAAGCCCAAGGAGGACATTGCACAGCATTCCTTGAGAGTGAAGTGCAAGTCGCTCAGCTGAGCTAAACAGTCCTCAGAGGCATTAAGTAGGAAGATAATTCACATCATTAGAATTCTTGCTAATACTTTGAAATAGGATTGTGAGTGAATCTGACTCACTTGATATCTAAATTACCCAAGATCTGGGGTGATTCCAAAAATGCTTCTCTAAAACAGTTCTAATTCATCTTCTTGGCAAAGAGTTTTAGGCCATGTAAGAAGTATCTTTCAGGTTCTAAAAAAGTCATGCAAAAAATTCCATCAAGATAAAAATCCTATACAGAATATTTTTCCAACATCAATAATTAAATTGATGAGAATAATACATAAGCCTCAAGCAGAGCTTCCTGGAAAACATCTCCAAGTGAGTCCATAGTACTTAAGCTGAGAAAATCAGAGTTCACTCTCTCTAGTTTTTAGAACTTGTTTGATTTCTCTAGCCAGAATAACAGGAAAACAGTTTCCCACACTCTTGAGTTCAGTTTTTGTTTTCTGTTTCAAAATCAGGGTGAGAAATAAGAAATTGTAAGGGTTGTATTTCTAACTTTTAAAATACTTAACTTTTATGCTTTAATTTAAAAAGGATATCTGGGACTAAGAACTGTGCGAACATTAATTCCTTTTTTTATCTCCTGCAGAGAGGTTTTTTAGAAATAATAGCTCAAGCCTTGCTCAGTTCATAGGACTGCAAACCCCTCCTCAGATACAGGCTAATTGAGGGAGGTGCTGGGTCTTGGGCACTTGTTATCCAGTGCTTTTCTAAAACACCTGTTTTGTTGTTGTTATTTGGATTCACCATAAATATTTGTTAGAAGAAATAATGAATAAGCAAGAGAATGAATAGAATCAATAATATAAGATTATACTGTACCTCAATAACTGCCAGTCCAAATGCTATTCCAATAACTATGATAATATGTTTTGCCACTAAGTCTTTTATGAAAGAAATACACGGCTGTTAAAAAAAAACATAAAAAGTTACCTTTAATAACATTTTTACCATATATTAACAGGATGTTTAATCATTTGGTTGACTTTTACATTGCTACCAAATAATGTACTCAACAAAAAAGAATTGGATGATTCCCTCTGTTTCTTGTTTCACTCCAAAAGGTGGTAACTGTTGAGGTTTTTTTCATACATTAAAAGGTATTTGAGGAGCAAATTTTGCTCAACTACCTAATTGCTGAATCTAGCGATCAATCATTATAAATAATAATTTTTCACCAATATGATCCCAAATTATAAATTTTATAGTTTATAAAATTATTAATAATAATTTTATCCTAATTTTAGATTATTCATTTTAGAGCTGATATCATCCTGACTATAAATCTTTTAGGCTCGTAATCTGCAGCAGAGAGGTTCCTGGTTGAAATTTTAAGCTAATTAAATTGCAAATTTTTGTTTTTAAGATAAGGCATTTAAAAATTTCTTAATATTTATCAAGGTTGTTCTTACACTAAAAAGAAAAAAATCACTGTGTTTACCATTATGTCAACACTTTATATTTTTTAAAAAAAGACTTTAGAAGATTGTCTCTCTGCTACATATTTTGAAATGTATTCAATCCGTCATGTAATTTCAATCTTAAAACATTTTGGATAAGACCTAAAAATTTCAAAAGTTATGAATTATAAGGATAATTTTTTAAATAGAAAAATGCTATACAATGTAATAGTGCTATTTCTGTATTGCCATAATATATACCATCCTTTTGATAATTATATATGTGCAAAGGACTAACAAAATATTGCTATTTGTTAAATAAAATTAAAATCTCAAAAAAAGTATCCATAAAGCTAAGTAGTTTTTCTTCTTCATACCTGAATGCAATGAGTTTCTCCATTCACATCTGATCCAAAGTGGTAAACATTCAATGAAATTATTATGTCATTTTGGGTTGACTATGAGATTAATGATTATATCTATTGAGTCACATTCATTGTATCTGAGGGGTTTTCTTTCCTTCTTCCTCCCAAGATAACAAGGTTATCTTGGCAAAAAGAAAGGGAAAAAGAGAAATGTGAATTATGGCATTCCAGATTTTTTATTTTTCCAAACGGCTTGCAAATGACACACGGCAGATGGAAATATTTTATGAATTTATGACTTTTTCTTTTGGGAAACTGCTGCAGCTTTCAGTCTATGTTCAGCTGAATTATGTGTGAACTTGTAGGGAATATCTATTATTATGTTTTTGAGATAATTCTAGTGGCTTTTCAGAATCTTTCTTGAGGAAAAACATCTTTGAGTTGAATCTTTAACAGAAGACAGGCAGCAATCTCCAATTGAATTTACTAATGTTCTCATTATTCTAAGTGGAAACTATATTTATCTGCACTATATTTATTTCTTCGTGTCCATGTGGCTATTACATCACTAAAATTAGGTAGAGAGATAAGGAAGGGAGAAAATATAAAAAGTAAGAATAAAACATTTTTAGTGATATTGTAGAAGACTTCTTGAGATACTCTAAATATTAGTGATATGAGTTACTTTAAGTATTGATGACAGCAATTCTTCTCAGAACAGAACCTCAATTTAATAAGCTCAGTGAAGAAGATCAGTAGTCAAGAGAAGGGAAGTTTCCTCATAGATACTTTTTATTTCCTTTTCTATATTAACTTCAATAGGAGTTACTAAACCAAAATAATACTAGATTGAAAATAATCTTCGGGTATTATAGAAATTAATTCATTGTGGTTTATAACAACTTTTATGTATCTCTTTCAACTAAATTATAATCTCCTAGAGGATTCGGAATCATATCTAATCCTGGCAAAGTTTGTCTGATACATAGTAGTCACTGAAGAATAACAGAAAACAAATAAAACACTAATATTAATTGTCATTTTTGTACACATTTCTTCTAGACAGAAGGAACAGCTTAAGTAAAACCCTGTGGTAAGGAATAGATGTTGTGTCCTCCATGAAAACATATCCTGAACCCCAAAGACCGAGTTAGATTAGATCCCATAACACCTTGTTCCTAGAACTATCCAGGGAACACCACTGGACTGAAGTTGCTTGACTATCTTTCTCTCTTTCTTATTTAAGCAAAAATTTCATAAGTGCAGACATTGTACCCTATGCAGGAATGGATTTCTTGTCACGAAGGTTTGGCACATAGGTGGTGGTTCATACATCTTTGATGAATTGATCAATAACAAGAAATAAGACATTCATGTATTGACATCCATAAGTCACATAACTATGACATCTACAGCACATAAAAGATTATATTTTCTTTTTCAATTGACTTCAAGTGTTTGAGGCAACTGAGTTCAACTTATGCAGACTTAAGAAAGGACTCCAAATTCTTTCCAATATACTTATTGACTTGGGTTCTGCATGTTATTAGTACCTATCAATTTCCCTAGTTAGTACTACAATTAAGAAGTTCTGGAGAAAGAAAAAAATCTCATTTCTGAGAAAAGGAAATTTGATTAGAAAAAAAACTTTCACATTTAAAATTAAAATGAAACTGTTCTAGAATTTATGTTAAAATAGAAAAAATAAAGAGAAGATAATGATTAAGGTCACCAAAGAGAGGACAAAATAAACTTTTATGTTAATTTGTACTTTGCCTCCCCTTGCAGTAGAATGTTTCTTTGATCTGTTAAAGTTGGGTTTAAATGATGCCAGAGTCATAAAAGAAATGAAATACTTTCAATTATATATATATTTACCTTTAAATAAGGATTTCTTTTTATTTGGGAAATTCCTGAGATTTTTATTTCATGATTCCCATTGTACTTCCTGCAATTTAAGTTTTTGTAGAAACTTTCATTGTGAAAAGAAAATAACAGAACCACTTATTGTGCCAAGTTTGATTTAGTTCTCACCTGTTTGTAAACATGTTTTCCTTCATAAGTTATGCAAGAAGAATCTTGCATATTTGAACATTCACATGACTTGTAATGTTGTAGGAAATTATTTCCCCAATCAGCAGCTCCATTGACCAAACCACAGCATTTAAACTGTTTGAATGAAGGTAGAATGAAAAGCAGCCATTAAGAACATTTAAAAGGCCAATACATTAAAGAACAATCTTTTTGAACCATTATTAAGATGTTTCTTGTGCAAAAATACTTTGTAAGTCACTTTGTCCACCTATCTAAATATAGAAGCAAAAATTAAGAAATTTTCATGTTGGTCTTCATATTAATGATGGAAAAATGGGAATGCAGATGCAAAAGTCTGAGGCACTAAGAAAGAAAATAAAACACTCACCTTCTAGTTGTAATGACAAAAGAGAGGGGTAAAGTCAGATCTGTGTATTTTAGATTTTGACAAAGAAGTTTCCAAAGAGTTAACAAGATAGTCAAATCGATTTCATTAAGGAATTTTTGCTCAAAGATATGAGAAGTTTTACAAACAAAATTTCCATCCATGATCTTCGATCACTTTGAAGGTGAAGAGAAAAAAGATGAGAGGCATTGCAAAGACCAAAAAAATTCTCAAGGAATTTTCCATGAGATTGAATTTTATGAACATTTTTAAAATATGGGAGGGTATACAAGTGAAGGATGAAGCTCTTATAATGTCAGAAAAACTATGGTCCAGAATAAATTAAAACACGAAGAAACACTAAGGAGAGAGGAAAGAGGATTTGTGGCCATATCTGAAGAAGAAAAACAAGAAAGTGATAAGCCCATTGACTCAGGAACTATGGCACATAATATTATTAGATGAGAGAACAAAAGATAATTATCCCTTATCTTGCTCCCATCCACTCTATTAAGGAGAAAATTCTTCAGGCAGAAATGGTAGGGAAAAAAACTGCTGAAAAACACAGAACCAAAACGAGGTGGTTTTTCTGGTTTAGGTACATTGCAATGCCAAGATAGTGAAAGAATTTTCATTTACTAGCTGCATGTTACCCATGTTGATCAAATCTCTCTGTGCCAAATCTTCTTCATCTGTAAAATATAGATAATAATAGTTGCTAATAATAGCATCTAATTTGCAGGTTTGTTGTGAAGATAAAAACAAGAAAATTTATGTGAAGATATGAAGGGCTTAATCTAGTCCCTGGTTTGAAGAACGCACCCAAAGATGCATTAGCTGTTTTTGCTGATGTTTATTATTGTTGATTTTTTCTGTTATTCTTTCATATGAACATGATCTGTTCAGCACTGTTTCAATGATTTGGATAAATAGAAAGTATTGTTTCAATTATGTAGCTGATATGGCGCTAGGAGTGATGATTCACGTGCTGGAACACAGAATCACATTTCAAAGATAGTTCAAACAATGGATTTAAACTAGCAAATTCAACCGAGGCAGATATAAAGTCTCACACTTTGGCCCAAAGACTGAATTGCACAAAAATATGACTCAACAGGGGAGGGGGAGTGGGATTGGCATTTGAGGGAAACTGCCAGGGGAGAGAGAGGCACACCTCATCAAAAAGGGTACCTGCATAATCAACGTTTGTATACCTAACCCTGAATTGTACCCCACATCTTTATAATAATAATTTTTAAAAGAAATAGAAAAAATATGACTCAACAGATGTTTACATGACAAAGAGCTAGAAATTTCAGTTGGTTCCAAGGTCAATATTAGCAAGGAGGGCAATCTTGAAACAATCTCCCTTCCTGTTCCTGTGGTAGACATGATTAACTTCTCACTCTTTCTGATTACATAATCTTGAATAGCATTAATTGGTGCAGACTCTATCAAATAGCATATAAATTCCACCATACACATCCACAAATTCATCCATACTTGAAATATAATATACCTCAAGACTGCTTAAGAATGCATAGAGACATCTTACAGAAGACAGGTAGGAAGTAGGAAGGCTAAAGCTTGTCATTATTTTGGGGCAAGAGATCAACAGTGGGAGCAATTAGGGAAGAAGTTAACCAGGACTTATTGAACGTGGTATAACAGCTGGGTGAAAAGAGGCACTACACAATAAATGATACAAGACAGCTAGACAAATACTCATCACCAATAATCTAAGAAAGGCACATTTCATCAGAATATTGACAGGGAATTTGTGTGGGGATTCCTTAAAATTCAAAGAGAAAGTCACGCAGCATCAGCAACTTCTATCCAGCCGGAGTCTGTGATAGAAATGTTTTCCCAAAGAACTAAAAAAAAGAAAGCCATAGTAAAGAAGGAGGAGGAGGAGGAGGAGGAGGAGGAGGAGGAGAAGAAGAAGAGAAGGAGGAGGAGGAGGAAGAAGAAGAAGAAAGAACAAACTCAGTGTGATAATAAAAAGATATAGGACCTGATAAACACAAGGGGCTTCAGGCATAGGATTTCTGAACAGAATGGGAACACTTCAGGAGAACATGCTACCACAAACAAAACATTTATAAACCCACAGTTGGCACTGAGATCTGAAATCCCAGGAAGGTTGTTCAGCAAGTGTGACTCAGGACCCAACCCAGAGGCCCACTGATTACCTACAGTACATTTTGTCCTAGGTCAACACAATAGGAGGGTCAATGATGCTTAGTCTCACCCAGTAGAGAGACTGAGGCTGCCTAAATTTTTCCGGCTTTAAGCCTGTATTAGAGGAGATGATCAAAGAATACAGCTATGGGGAAGCTAGGAAAAGCATAACACAGAGGAAGTTAAACAGGGACTGACCCATATCAGGTTTTGGCTCTTGGAAACAATGCTTTAAGCGGAATTTTTACAAGCTGGAGTTTATCCAAGTAGGAACTGGTGAATGTTCTGGGGGAAAAAAATGTCATCTGATAAATAGCTCAAGAAACCAAGGATGTTTCAACTTGAAAAGCAAAGCTTTTAGGAGTCACACAATAGCTATTTTCAAAGAAAAAATTGGTCATGTAGAGAAGCACCAATAGATTTTCTTTTTCCTCTGAAACTGTGGAAAACCTAGGACTAAATGATGCAAATTCCAGGGAGGCAGATTTTGTTTCAAATTAAGAAGGGGCACACTAATTATCAGACTTGTATATTAGTGGAATGGGCAAAAGTTGGTAAACTTTCAGCTCCTCAATTGTTAATTTGAAGGTGGATGACTATAAATGCAAAGTACTTTAATCAATGACAAGTCAAATTAAATGACTGATAAAATTCAGGCCCTACCATAAGATTCTGAGAAGTTCCATGACATGCATGAAGTGAATGCTGCGTGTTGTTAATATGATAAGAATTCTAAATAAAGATGGTGTGGGTAGGAGGACTTCCACAGAATAACTAATATTTTAGTCAAACTTTAAGGAATATGTATTCAGAAAGAAAGGGAAAAGTAATAAGAATATTCCAAGGATGGAGAATGATGTAAAGACAGGAAGGCAGACTTGTTCAAGGGAACCTGAGTAGACAAATCTGACTGGACTAGAGTGTTTTCTTTATGAAGTAGTGTTTAGTAAAGTTAAAAGATTGGGTCGGAGCCAGATAGTAGAATATCTTCAATGCCTACCTATATTTTGACTTTACCCTAGAGAAAAGAAAAAAAAAGAAAGGATAGTGTACTGATATTAAAATAATAGCCTGGTCAGACAGATGTGGGTTCAAATTCCAACTTCACCTGGTAGCTGTCAGATCTCTAAATCCTAATCTCCTCATCCATAAAATAGGTTTAATGAGGATAATGATATTACTCATATCATAGAGTTGTTGTGACTATTAAATGAGCTACTGAAAGTAAATCCTGGTACATACTAAGTGGCAATAAATGTTAGCTATAATTATTTTTATGAGAGAGGCAAAAGAGATAGAGATAAAGAGAGAGAGAGAGAGAGTTTAAATCCCCAAACCCACTGCTCTTCTAAAAGGGCAAATATTACAACAATTATTTATTTGACCCAACTGAGACTGAACCTGTCATGAAAGTATCTCCTTGATCTTTCCTTCTAAACTGCTTCAGAATTTTATACAAAGCTACAGAATAATTACAAATACCCTTGGATTTTTCTTATTGTATGTTGACAGAATAATCTTCCAAAATCTCCCAAATTGAGACATTTTTATAAATATTTAACTAATATGTCAGCAAAAATTAAAAACAGAAGAACTATGTCCAACTCCCTAAATGACCAACAAATTCTGATTACCTCTTCTTGAAACTCAGTCAGGGTTTGCTGGAATGCTTTTGCACTCTCATCTGTTTCACTCAAAATCTTCACATTTTCATAAAGTGTTTCATTCAGAATGCGATCAGACTGAAAATAGAAAAGTTATTGTTACATTATTCATGCCAAAATGTAGCATTTCAATGTTTCAGACTTTTCCAAAAATGATCAAATATCTGTGCACACACCTCAGGTTTGAAAGCAGCTCCTAGGATACCTGCCAGAACCTGCAGGATCAGTATCAGAAGTAAGCCTATGAAAAACTGGAAAAAAAGGGGGTGGGGGCGGGGGATGGAGAATATATATTATTTTCAGTGCATTCAGTAATATTTGGGGTTTGCTCAAGAGGGCACTTCTCTCCATGACTGAGATCATATCACAGGTGGAATTTCAGTCACACTCCATTTATTCTGCTTCCAAACTGCAAATTTTAGTTCTATTACTACTCAGAAACATTTGCTTCAAAGACTAATCAAGGAAAGTGATCCTAACAAAAATTTGATAGAACTATTGATATCTGCATGATAGTGAATGGAGAGAAATTTGAAAACGTAGGTCAACTTATTTGAATATTATTGTCTTCTCTATCTTTATCAAACACAAACTCAGAACTGACATCAAAACAGCATTTCCACCACTATCAGTGTCTTGTGCCCACCTTGTGTCTTGTCTTATACATAGATTCCTGAAATCTGCCTCAGAAGTAACTGAATTATAATTTTGAAGGATGCAGCTCACAGGTTAGCTTTTTAAAAAACAGTTCCTCTAGTAATTAATTTCCCCAATTGCAGATGAGGTTTTATTAATCAAAAAGCCATGACTAGAGATGCCATTAAAGTTCTGTTAAAACTCTATCTCTACCTTCCTTCATAATAAGCAGTTAAAATTTTTTTTAAACTGACACAATACCTTATTAGAGAAACAAATTTAGATTAGTTCGGATAAACTCTAATGTCATATTTATGTCTGATAATCACTTGATTTTTTTGAATGTTTTTACTCTATTTATTATTTTCTACTAAATATGTTAAAAATGAATACTCATGGGTTATCCCAACCCAATCCATCCTCTTTGACGTTTTCTAAGTGACAAATCTGATTATCTTACTTCTTTACCATTTTCTTAGCATGGCATATAGGACACTTTGTGATGTGACCACAGTCTACCCTTGGACTCATCTCCTATCATTTACTAAAAACAGCTCTGCCAGTCTCCAGTCATATCCAAGGCCTCTTACCTCCCAAACATGCCAGTGCTGTAGCTATCAGATTCTTTTCCTGGAGAGTTCTTCATACCTTCATCTATACCAACACCTCATGCACTTCTGCCCTGGCTTCAAAGTTCCCTTCTCTATCTTGTTCTTTTCTTCTGGAGCCACTCCCACTGCAGCTGTTTGCTTTCTTATTAATCTTTCCTAGTGGGTTCTAATTGTCTAAAGGTCTTATATATCATTTAGCACAGTATATGGCACATAGAGGTACAGCAATCATGTTGAATGAATGAATGCATAAAGAGATGAATGATTCAAATGTGTCTCCTCTCAGAGTACCCTCTACTCTAAGCCAAACCAAGCCAAATCTAAACCATAGTAACCTCCACAATCAAACTCTCTAAACAGAGAATAGTTTCATCAATTGTGCAAGTTATTTTGACAGACAATGGGGATGGGAGATAATCCTTAGGAGTCTGAAAGTTTGACATTGAGATTTGTCTGGAGAACTCACCAAGAGAAGCATGCAACGGCTTTCTTTCATGGCACCACAGCATCCCAGGAAGCCTAGAATCATGATGATGGCACCCACAGCAATCAGGATGTTCACAGCAACATAGGGGTTAGTGCCAGAACTTTCAGAACTGATAATCTGGAAATAAAAAAAGTTTAGTGGCAGAAAATCCTTTTCCTTGGAGTTTATTTTCCTCATTCAGCAAATATTCATTGAGTACCCACTATGTGCCAGGCTCTGTTCTACAGCCTTGAATTACTTTAGTGATCTTAACAAGCACAAATCTCTGTCCTCATGAAGTTTAAATTCTCTTGAAATGTTACTTGCCTGAATAATGTTTCCAATCTTATATAGTTCTACAATTATGTGTTGGAAGTTGAATGAAAGAAATGTAGTCAGTTTTTTAAACATCATTTTAAAAAGCTTATTTTACACTTCTTGATGTGATCTTTGGTTCACATATTTTTGCTTTATGAATAAAGCAGCTTATAAAGCATGTGTTTTATGGTAATTTAACCCTTTAAATTAAAAAGCCCAAGTTCCTCAAACTACTGATAGACACAACAATATAAATGAATCTTAGAATCATTATGTTGATCTGAAGAAGTCATATAAAAAAGAGTAAATACTGTATGATCTTATTTACATAAAGTTCAAGATTAGGCAGAACTATGGAGATAAAAATTAAAGCAATATTTGACTTTGAGCAAGGTAGAAGGGAAGGCAGGAATTGACCAAAAAGGGACATAAGGGAACTTTTATGAGTTAATAAAAATGCTTAACATCTTTATCAAAAAAACAAAAACTAAGTCCAATTCCTGATATGTTACATCAATTCTATCTCCTTGATCCTAGAAGATATAGTCCATAGGGTCTCCCAGAAATTCTTTATTTTGCCTGACTTTTGGGTAATGGGATATTGAAGCATCCCAGGGCCTTTTATGGTGGATAGACAACCCTTTAGGCATAATTCAGTTCTTCTCCCTTCAACACACACGTATGCTTCTTCATTACCCTCATAACACCTAGCTTCTATCTTACCACTTGTCCTCCATATGTGTATAAAAGTAAATCACAATTAAAAAGTGAAACTTTGTGGCTTTGTGATGCATAAGTGTAACATGTAGCCCATCTATCTCCCATGACCTCTATCTACTAGGTTATCTATCTCTAGACAGAGCACTAGTTCCTAGACTAACTCAAAGACTCCTTCTAGAATCTGTTATACAGTATTAGGTCAGCTCCTTTACCAGTCAATACAAAAATGACTGTTACTACTGATGATATTTTTGTTTGAGAAAACTTTTTAAATTCACTCAGGGTCTAGAGGAAACCTTTATTCAACATTCACTAAGAAGAAATGTGCCAAAGTTATAAAAGCATTAAGATAAACATCTATATTTCAATCAGAGTCCTAATAAATAATTAAATCTGTAACCCTGAGACAAACAACTCATTGGAGCCCATTTTCCCTTTTATAACAGGGAATTGGGTCAGCTTCTGTGCTAAGGCTTCCTTTGTCTCTAAAAGTCTATGCTTACAGATAAGGTTTCAATTTACATATTTTGAAAGTTTAGTTATGTCCTAAAGATTTTGTTTGTTCTAGAAGTTTTTTGTTTATTGCTTTTTGTTTGTTTGCTTGCTAAGATTAGAGCTAGAATATCAGTTTTGTTAATATACAGGCATGACATCTGGGTCAAAAGAGGTGTGAACAAAAAAAGCAGCATTAGGAAACCAGCTCTATTGACTCACTGCTAAATACTGCTTCATTAGAATATTGTGGCCAGTATCAACAAACCCTAAGAGAGGGCAGAAACCTCATTAATAAGTTACCAGAACTTAGGACAGATATCCCAGACATAGAAATAATATATCAAAAATCTATATGTGAGGCCTGGAGAGTGCAGCCAGCACTTGTGCTGGAGGTAGTAAGGCACTTCTATGAGATTGGCCCAGGCAGTGTGACCCACTGCCAGAGAATAGCCAGAAAGTAGTGTGTTGACTGCCTGTAGTCACTGTTCCAAGTCCAACCCAACAAGTGGCTATTCTTATTCAAGAATGAAGTGGAAATCTGAGTTCAGATGTTTGCGCCAGAAGAGGCACAGCAGGGTTTGAAAGGCTGTCTTGAGTGAACACTGTGTCCCGTGTGTCTTAAGACAAGGGGAGAATTTCAAAAAAAAAAAAAGAGAGAGAAATGACTGAGTCTGAAAGAGGAGGATTCAGAATCCTCTCTGGATCAGAAAATATCTCCAGGGTGGCTGCTCATATTCTTTGCTCATGGCACTGAGTTTATTCTGAGGTGGGAAAATGTGTCCCTGTGAGACACTAGAGCAGAAAGAACTGTCACTTCCCTGTCATTCTCCTCCTGTGTTTATGCTCATGTTTTTCCTTCTAGAACTGTGATCTGTTTTCCACTAATAAAATTCACCTCTTTGCTCAGTCTTGATTCTTTGTCGCTGCCACTGACTTCAGATAAATCTAAATCAAGCCAATTTTATATAAATCAAGCTGGCTGATGTTGTTCTGGAGGATACCAGCTTTTGTTCAGGGTGACAGACTGACAGAGCTTGAGTCCAAATGTAACTAAAGTTGCTGTCTAGCTCTATTAATTCATTCTTACCCCCAGATGTAGGGTAGCACTCTCTCAAGGACAACAGTTCTCCTTTAATACATTCAATGTGTGTAATTTCTTAGCAGACTAAACACCAAGTTTGTTTACCAGAAGCACTGGGAGGGAAAGAAAATATCAATGGGAAATAAAATAAGAAAATAAAATGCAGGCTGCATACATATCTTTAAAAAGCCAAAGCATCCTGTGAGTAGGCAGCTGTTAATCTCTGTGCTTAATTATGAGTCCCAAAATCAGATAATAGATTCTATACAATGGAAGTTCTGCACATCTTCAAATATTCTTCTTGGACTCAGATACCAGAACCCCAGGTCATCAGGAGGTCTCAATTACATTCTCAGTATAAAACAATAGATGAAGCCCTGATGGGCGAAGATGTCACCAGCAAGTTGACATACCCGTCTCCCACCCAGTTTCTTCCCTGTGGTGGAGCACAGAATGAGAAGCAACAAATTGCCACTAGGACTCTGGATTCTCTAGGGATAGAAAGCAAATTTTAAAAGAAAAAGAAAGAAAGAGAGAGAAAGAGAAAGAAATACATTTTTCAGAAAAACCACCACTTTAGAAAAGGAAATAGAACAGATGTTAATTCGCTTTTAATCTTTCTTTCTACTAGGCTGTGTCCAAAAACATTTAGCTGCATCATATTGCAATAAGTTTCAATAGAAAATGTGTTGTCTCAATGACTGGCTTAAAAATCTCTTGATAATTATCAACGAGGAATCAAAATTCTTCTCAGGGAGGCGAAACTCTATTTGTATAAGTACATTGAAAAGGCTCTAAATCTACAAGATGTAGTCCAGAATTGTGACAAGAGCCCAGACAACAAAGAAGAACAGGAAAATCGTTCTGCATGAGGTAAATATAGTAATTTGGGAGAAAGACTATCCTGAAAAGAAGAGGGGAGGGAAAACAATAGAAGCAGGAGAGGCAGGAAATGGTGGTAGGCTGACATCATATTGGGAAAAACCAACAAAACAACCCTCCCAAACCTTGCTCCCTTCTACCTTCCCCTAGCTCTTTCCACATTTGTGACACTGTGATATAGAAACAGTACATGTAAATATCAAATGCCGGAGTCAGAATTAACCATATGAAATGAACCTCATGTAGACTTGTGATTCTTGGTAAGAGCTTTGTCACTGGACAAGAAATGATGTCTGGCGAAGGGAAATGAGTATTTTTAATTTTGGGTAGATAGCAAGAAACTGGACACCCCCAGCCAGCTACTGAGTGAGTGATACCAGCACTATCAGTTTCTTATAGTTATACTACCATAATCGGCCTCTAATTGTTGCAGTGATTAACTTCAATGCCAGTTACTACAGGTAAATACCAACTATCCTTATATATTATTGCCTTTAAAACACATTCAAATTCTCCCTCTCCAAGAGAACTTTTTACCTTCTTTTCTTTGTGACCAAGATCACCTTGAGATCAACTAAATTACTATCAACAACATCTATAAAAATTGTTCTTGATGGGGTTGAGATGTGGCCCATATCCTCAAGCTGTACATCAGGCTGGCCTTAAATAAATAGTAAAGGCAGCAAATTTCCACCTATGTTTTCACTGAAATCTTTCTTTTTTTTTTTTTTTGGAATAACACCTCCTCCGTTCTCTAGAAGGACTGTTCCTTGCCTAGCATGGTGCCATACACAGAGTAAGTAATTTTGATCGATTGAATTGAATTATAAAATCACTTACCAGCACAAATGATTGCATGAGGCAGTCAAAAAATACTTTAAAATGTTTATTATTATTATCATTATTATAAGAGAAATAAACGATTTGAGGGCAAGGTGGCTTGTATTTATATATTTACCTCTTGACCATCTTTGCTTACTCGTATCCATATTGCTATTGCCAGGATCAAGATACCACATAGCTGCAGGAAAAAAATACAAAAAAATTTAGAATACAATTAAGATCAAATGAAACTTTAATTTCACACACTCCTATTCATCTGATAACAATGGTTTACTATTAATTATAGCATTACAAACTTAAAGACATAAATGAGGTATATTCATAAATAGATAATAACTGAAACGCTCCATTGTAATTTGTAAGTTTGATAAAAATAATTCTATTACTCATTCATAGTCCATTCACAGGTCTGTGGACAAATCATATCCTTTATTCCGGGAAAGATTATTTTCCATATTTTAACTCTAGCTGTGTTACTGCTCAACTTTAGGATACAAAATATAAGTCACAACCATTTAAAGAAGAAAATAGCCTTATCATGCCCCTGGGTTTGTCTCTGAGAAGCTATGTTGGACCAGGAAAAAAGAGAATAACCGACTAATCACCAAGCATTCATTCAAGAGCCAAGAGGGAGGCAAAGTCGGAATAGACAGGAACAGTAGGGCATTTGACAAAATTTGCAGTTTAGCAACAAAGGTGTATATGAATCAACACTTTTTGAACCCAAATAAACTTTCTTGAAAACAAGTTCTTTTAGGTGGTAAAGTTTACTCAGAGAGAAGGAACAATGAAGAACAGTACTTAAAGTCTTAAATTCCTTTAATGACTTTACCAGATTATTTAATTTGGACCAATGCCAACACATAAAATGTAAAACACATTTTGCTTTAGTGTAAGGAAAACTCTCGTCTTCCAAGGTTAAAAAAAAGATATATATTGTGGCCTCAAAAAAAAAAAATCAAAGCTCTATTATTAGATAGAGATGTTAAGAGCAGGCCTGGTAACATACCAGACACAGCAGGCTTTGGAGGACTTTCTATAGGATTCTGACCTTTCCATGCACTGAAAGAGAAATGTCTGAGTCCTGCAAACCCAATGTTCTTGGGGTGTCATTGTTTTCATGCATGAGTGAGCCATATGCCTAGAACCCCCAAACAGCACTTTTAATGGTTTCTCATTAAGTTTAAAGTGGGAACAGAGTCAAGGGCTTTGTTGAGAAATAGGTAGTTCAATAAGTAGCTGAATGATCACAGAATCCGTGCTCCATACAATACCTCAAAAATCATCTAGGTTCAAACCCTTCATTTTGGATAAAGATAATGGAATCCTGAGAGCTAACAACCACTACATGAAATTTCAGGCCATTCCTAACCAATCTGCTCCCACAAAATACTTCAACTCCCACAAAGCATCTAATGCAATTAAAAACTAAAGCTCTTTATCAAACTAACAAATAACCTATGCAATTTAATTTTAATTTTTAATTTAATTTTTTTATACAGACACACATACACACACACACACACACACACACACACACACACACACACACACAAGCATACACACCATTTAAAAAGCAGCTTTACAGCCTAAGAACTCTCCTTACTTCTCTAATCCAGTGGTTTTTAGCATCCTTCTACTAAATCCTAATTTCATTTGCAAGTGGAGATAAATGCTCACTTTAGCAATTCTTTGTTAATAAGTCTGTGAGTGATAATTTATGTCAAATGGTAATGAGATCCTTTGAGATTTTCAGTAATTTTATAACAATTGAATTTTTGTTTGTTATTTGATTTGTTTCACTGATTATTTTCTTTCTTTTCTTCTCCTTCCACAAAAAGATTTATGATTGTCTTAATAGTCACTATAGCTTTTAACTTTAAATAAACATATATTAATGATCCTAGCATCTATTATGATTGTTATTTTTTCCTGATATTTGTTAAACTATCAATGAGAAAACTTTGAGAACTCTTAGTAACAACTCTTAGGAAGGGTGTAATTTAAAAAATTTTTTTTGATTGTGTGTTGTTATTTACCTCACTTTTCAAACATTTAGATATAAAATAATAGCTATATCTTATGAAATTAACTCTATCTGCCCCTCAAATGACAACTTTTAGTCTTTTCAGCCACTGAGAGTTTTTTGTAACATTAATATTTTAGAATGTGCAAACTTCATTTTAAAGATGAAACAAATGTCTAAAATATATCATTCTCATTTAAGTGGAATAATGCCCATATAAAGATCAGCGTCTTCATAGCATGAAACTATCCATAAATGTGTTATATAACTTTAAAATTAAATTTATTTTCTATCAAGAATGATCATTCTAGAGTCATGATTAATTCTAAACTATTTCATCTCGATTGTTAGAATATTGACCACTGTAATGGTTCTTTGATCCCTTTATCCATTTTAGCTTTTAGAGTTTGTATCCTAATCTTTTTATACTGCTTCAAACAAAAGTATAAATTAAGAAATAAGTGCCTATCCCAGCCCCACTTTCGGTGATAAGATTGTAAAAAGAAATGGGTTCATATGTTGGCCCCAGGCCTACTGGCTGAGGACACTGCAGAACTGACTAGGCCTATCTTTCTCGGCTTCTGATTTTTCTTTGAAGAGAATCATTGAGGTTTTCATTAAGCATTCTAAAGGACTTTTTTTTTTTTTCTTTAATGGAAATGGAATGCACTTGGTCTGAACCAGCTTTCTAAGAAAGTAAGTAATTTTGATCTTTGCTTATGGGTATGCAATTGACTGAATTGTGTCCCACCAAAATTCATATGTTGAAGCCCTAATCTCCAGTATGACTATGTTTGGTGACAGGGTCTTTAGAAGATAATTAAGGTTCAATGAAGTCATAAAGATGGGATCCTAATCTGATAGAACTGGTGACACATTGGAAAGATGCCTCTCTCTCTCTCCACTCACGAAAACATCCAGAAGGCAGCCAGGAAAATAAATCCAATTGACTGGCACCTTGATCTTACACCTCTTAACCTACAAAACTATAAGAAAATAAATTTATGTTTTCTAAGCCACCCAGTCTATGATATATCATTAAGATAGCCCAAGTAGACTAGGACCATGCAAAACCATAAAATGTTATATCCAGTATAAAGATAAATGGTAGAATGCTGATTTGTCACCTGCTCTGATAATGTGTCCCCCAGTCATTCCTGCTCCCTCTCTTCCAATTCCATCCTTTGATTTGGGTATTTATTGAAGTATTTAAAGAGTGCTGAAAATGCTATATACTGAGAGGAGGAGTGGATTATGAACTTTGTCATTATTGGCCCCCAAATGGATACCTTATAGATAAGCCTAAGAGAATGTTTCCGTTGCTGCTCCTGAGAGGATATAAAGGAATAAGAAAATATTCAAGAGAATAACTACAAGATTTGTTTATGTGATAACCACAGAACACTAGAGGGGACTCCATGCCTACAGGGGATAAGGATCCTGACAACCCTAACATATTAGGACTGTACTGTTGCAGCTACTGTTAATGTTCATTTTCACATTTCTTCTTTTACTGAACATCTATTTTGACCTAGTTCAATTACATTGTGGTAAGAGAATGAAGATTATAGAATTGTTGTTTGTGATAATATTTTTCTTTTTGCATTTCCTTAGACAATTTCTAAAGATCCAGAGATACTGGAAAGTCTCAAGAAGGTACAAAGGTTTTTAGAAATCTATTAAACACATTTTACTTAGATCTTCCATATTCATGGTTTCTTCTTTCTTGAGTTATCAAAAATTGAGAAATGTATTACATCATATTAATTGAATTAACTGTGCTTACTACTCTGTATTTTTAATAGTGTTTTCTTCCTATAATCCAATAAATTCTATTGGATTTTAGTCTTGAATTGTGCCTCAGAGTAAAGGTTACCAAATTTTTATTTTCTACTACATCTTTTCTCTTTCAAAAATAGTTTTTAGATTTACATTCCACTTAAAAAAAATACAACTATTGGGCAACCCCCTTGGCTCCCCTCCCACTCTGGGAGCTTTTCTGTCCTCTCAATAAATCCTACTTAGAAAAAAATACAACTACTTAAACATATTATTTCTTTATTTCCAGACCTTTGCTATTATAATTTTCTGATGCCTAAACTATTCATTTTTACTTCAGACCTTATTCATTTGGAACAAGATTATCTAAGATTTTTTCTCTCTTTTTCATGATGAGAGAAAGATGATGGCAAGAATTATGAAAGGCTCTGAATGCTCAGCATTGTTCCATTGTCTTCTGACATTTAGTGTTACAGTAGAAGTCTATGGTCAGCCCTATTTTTGTTCATGCATTTTTTGCTTGTTTTCTTTTTTGCTGTTTGTATCTAGATATTTTAAGATATTTATTTATCTTTAATGAATTTAGTCATTTTCTTAATATTTATCTAGGTATAGATGTCATCTTCTATGGAACAGAAATGGCACTTTGCATCTGCATACGTATTTTTAGCTCCAAAAAATCCATGTATTAATTTGATTATTGTTTTCTTTCATTTATTTTGTCCTCTTTTTCAGAAACACAACTTATTTGGGGGTTTAGTTATCTGGTTTTAGTATCTATCATCTTCTTTCACTCATTTTTCTTTATTTTTTATTTTCCTCTGGGAGAGCTTCTCAATTTGGGATTCTGTTTCACTGTCTCCATTTAATATGACATCTACAGTGAATTTTAATTCTGCTATTGTGTTTGTAATTTACTTGAAGTCTTTATTATATTTATTTTTATTTTACCCATATCCTTTTTTTTAAAGAGTTGGATCTCACTCTGTCATCCAGGCCAGAGTGCGGTGGCATCATTAAGGATCACCAGAGCCTGAACCTCCTGAGCTCAGGCCATCCTCTTGCCTCAGCCTCCTTAGTAGCTGGAACTGCAGACACATGCCACCAATCTCAACTAATTCGTTTTTACTTTTTGTAGGGACTAGGTCTCACTATGTTTCCTAGGCTGGTCTCGAGCTCATGGGTTCAAGAAATCCTTCCACCTCAGACTCCCAATGTGCTGAGTACAGGTGTGAGCTACCATACCCTGCCTCCATTTCCTTTTCCATCTCACTCTATGGTTTTCCAATTAACTTTATCTTCTTTTATGGCCTCTAGCCACTGTGTTCATGGGAGAATGTTTTCTGGTGTCACATTAAGAGCATCAATTTCCAGATACTTTCTTCAGAATTCTGAAGTATTCCTTCAGGAATGTGTTTGTCCTCTAAGTCTTCAGGGTGATGATATTTTTCACTTGTTCAAGTTTTTATTAAGCCTTATGCTAGATTTTTATTTAATCATCCTTGAATAACGAGAATTTTTCTGATTTATTTTTCACTTGGAGTAGGATGGGTGCTTTGCCTCACTCTCTAACAGTGTATTGGTGATTCTCAGGTCTCCTGGGGGAGGAGAAGTTGCTGTATACTCCCTTTTCAAGTGTGGCCTAATGCAATTCTGATCTAGTAAGCCTCCTACTTCTCATGCATTATCAAATTTTCTGATACTCTAAACCAGTGGAGTAAATTAAAATCTTCAAGTTTTAGTAGACTCTGTTGACATGGGTTTTTTTTTTTTTTAAGCTCCAAATGAATGATGTTTATCGTATCAAGTGTTAAGTGCACAGTACTGTCTCCAAGGTTGGTTGCACTCATGTGCATCTTCTAAACCTATTATGTAAACCAAGTACTCAGTACAGCTGCTGCATATCCTAATTTTGAATAACCCTAAATTTAGGAGAAAGAAATCAACCATGTTCTTTTCTCACACAAATAAAATCTAAATCACTAAAACACCAATTTTCATATAACTTCAAAGCATGTAAAGAGAGATGAATGTTCAGCATTTGACTTGTACCCTGATATTTCTGAATCAGAAGATGACACAAATTCAGGAATGTTTCTATCATATTATTTCAAAAGTACAACTTCCACATTGGTAACGCTTGTAAATACATTTGAAGAGCATGGGACAAGAATATTAATAACAGCCCACAGAACATTGATCTTTATATTGGCAAGTTATAATTCAAGGTAATAGAGATAGAAAAAAAAGGTGTTCTGTCTTTCTACCTGGACAAATATGCCTGCTTAATGACCTGGAGAAAAAGTTTGATTTAGAATTCTCAGGGCATTTGGGCAGAGAAATATGAGGTCCTAGATATTCAAAGTGGAGGCCAGCCTCAGTGTTGGTATGCTCCTCTACCCCTACAGATTCCTTGTTCCATGAAGAAGAGAGGAGGGTCAGAGTAGGACTAAAATTATATTTAATTTTAAAAGTCCTTTATGTATAAAATACTATCACAACAGATTCTAGTAAGGCAATATGATAATTGGAATCAAGAAAAATTCATTAATTGAACTATTATTGTGTGTCAGTCCTTGGTTCTAGGCTTTCATACAGTATCTTAGTTAATCTTTACAATTAATCCTGCCAGCTAAAATTATCAGTTTCACTTTACAAATGCAGACTGGAGCACAGAAAAGTAAAGGAACATATTCTAGGTCACAAAGCAATAAAGGATGAATTCAACATTTGACTCTCAGTCTGTTTACAAAATTATCTTTTCCCTCATTTCCTTAATTTATGACAGAAACATTTCTGCCTTACCATAATTCTTGCCATCTTATTCACTCTAATGTTTTAAAATTCAACACTGAAACGTATTTTATCACTATGCAAAGTACTTTTGTATTTCTGTCTCATAAAAATGCGTATGCAATGTTGGTTGAAATATATTTTTCTTAAACATTTTTTAGTGATTCTGAGGTCTTTACAGGTATTGACTTATGTAATCATCAAAACAAATCTAAGAGGTAGATACCACTACTATCCTCATTTTTACAGATGAAGACTAATAAAGCACAGAAAGGTTAGCTAATTTGCCCCAGGGAAGCACAGATAGTGAAGAGGGAGCTGATGTTCAGCTTGAGCTCTTAACTGCTGGGCTCTAAGCTTTTGTCATGATCATAGTTCCAAGCTGATTACATAGTGGCAGGCAACCACTGTGTTTACAAAGTTCATACATTTCAGCCCTTGTTAAGTCTTTATCTTGAAGGACCTCATCAACTGACACAATAAAATATAATTGCGTTCTGTTATTTTAAGTGTACTCCTATCTCAGTTATATCTGCTTTGCCTCCAGTCTTTTAATTGCTCTCAGCACAACTAATCTCAAGGCCCAGGCACCACATAAAATACACTAAGAACACTGAAACGCTGGTTCCTGAACTCTCTCCAAGTCTTGACTTCCTTCTTTCCTCAAAACTCTTCAAGCATTGACTTCCGTCACTTACAAACAATTTTGACTTTACAACTTGGCTCCTTCTTCTCACCTCTCCTCATTTTGGATTGGTAACGTATCTCACTCTGCTTTCTCTTATCAAGAGCTGGCCTCTCTAATAGCTCTGTCTCTTTTTATTATTCTCTGCATCCACCAGCCCCTGGTCCCATGTTACATGCTTACACAGACCCTAAGAAACCCTAAGCATCTACAACATTCCCAGGCCTGACCTATCTGAGAGGAGCATAAGAAAATTTGGATATTTCATCTTCTTTTGACATAAGATTCAGAGAAATCGGTTTTGTACCTATGATTTATTATCTACAGCACCTCTAATTTCTAACTTGTATCAAACTCTAGCATGAGTGATTAAAAATGATTTTTATTTTCACATGTTTTTCTTCAATTAGTCATGCTAACAAATGGAAATCACTGCATACTTATGTGGCATATCTCAAGTTTTCCCCAAAAAGAAACTAGTATGTTTAGATTAAATGGCTATATGCATATCTTAGAGATATTTCAACATCTGGCCCTACTTTAAAGGCTTAGTTTTGCAAGTTACACCAGAAAGAATGCATTTGAAAACATAAGGCGATGGACATCTATAAGAAAACCACATCAGTGGGATCGTTAAAACTTTTGCTTAAGTAAACATTAGGAATGTGACAAATTGCTAATTTCCTATGAAGGGTCGTAAAATTCCAACTGAGAGCTCTGGGGTGGGGGTAGAAATGTAGAAGTAGGAACATTCCCTAACTTCAGAGACTCGGCCTGCTGCCTAAGTTTGAGTTCAAAATATTGATGTTACCTGTTGGCTAAGAAGTTCTCACCGGTCTTTGCAACTGTTGCTCTCACTGAAAGACACCGTTTCAAGATCTAAGTAGAAATTGTAAATTCCACCACATATGCTAGTGGGAGGATCAGTAAGGGAAGTCAAAAATATCTAACTGAAATCTACAGCATAAAAAAGATTTTGTGTTATCAAAGAAACAAACAGATAATGGAAACTATAAAACAATCAGAGCTTCCCAGAAAAGCAATGTCAATCTCTACAACCCACCCTGAACCCTAATTGTATGTATCTAATGCTGAATCTATAACCTACCCACTTCTCGACTGTCTTTATCATTTTGGTTTGAAATTTGGGTGTATTCCAAATTCCCGAGAGGCTAGTTAATGAAATACTGACCTCTGATGTATTCACAATAACTATTAGCACTTTCCATTGTGTTCTTATACAACAAAGATATTTTTTAACTGTTTCATCATTTGAAGATTGCTACTGGTTTGAGCATTTGAGGATATCTTAATAAAATAGGAGGCATATATTTATTAGCATGTTAACATTTGGTTTTTTTAAATGGGGCATATATATTCTGTATCATATAAAGAAGACAATGGCTGCAGTTCTTTAAAGACAGCTATCAAGACTTCTTGGAGAAATAGCTGATTCCAGGTCTGGGCAGGAAATAGGCAGGTAAGCCTGGAACATCTTGTCATACCAAATAGGGAAGAGGTCATCAAAGTTATTAGGATCATGTTAGAGGGACTCAGTAGTGAATTTAAAAGAAGCTCCTTGGTCAAAGATGGAATAAATTACACATGAATATAAGTTAAAATTGTAATGGAGTTTACCTATCATTTTATAGTAATACTTACAGAAATACAGTAATATCACAGTTGGATATTACAAGACAGTTAACTTATCATTTGAAATCTGGTATGGAAAGAGTAAGAAAGAAATACTTATGTTATCTTTCTAAAAATAAAAACTAAGTACCATAATAACCAAATAGTAAGGAAAAAATTTCTCCTTCTTGAAAATATTCTGGATTAAAAACTTTAAAAGTTGATAGAACTAGAATATCACCAATTCAAACCTCTTACTGAACAATAATGGAGTAGGGTACTCCATTACTGAGCATCAGTGGCTACTAACATCACAAAAAGATGACACAATCAGATATCATGTGCCTTCAGATTAAAGAATAATATATCATTTTGGAAGAAGCTGTCCAACAAAACAAAACAAGACTAAAAACCCTGAATCTGAATTTCACCAAGCTTCCAGAGACAACTACTAACTTACAGATAATAAAGAAGATGGGGGAGCATATTAAACTCTGCCAAGGGTGCAAATAGCATTTCCAGACCATGGGAAATGTGATATGACAAACACCACACACCAGAACATAAAATTTCAGTGGGGAAAAAAGAGATGAAGTTGGAGAGAGAAACTACAGATTAAAATGGATAAAAAAAGATGTATTAATTGATCACTATGTGGACTTTATTTGGATCCTGATTCAAATAGGAATATTTATGAGGTAATTGGAAATTTGAACCTTGGATCAATATTTTAAAATTGATCGAGAAATTCATATTAAGTTTTTAAAGTATGATAATGATATTGTGGTTACATTTTTAAAAGAATTCTTATGTTCTAAAGATATATACAAAAATATTTATAGATGAAAGTATTTATTTGGGATATGCTTCAAAACAATATGGGGGGCAGTGAATAGAGTATGGATGGAGAAAGATTGCCCATATTTTTGTGGCCGTTGGGCCTGAGTAACAGGGTTGATTACTGTATTCTGTCTTCTTTTGTGAATATTCTAAGTTCTCCAAAATTAAAAACTAGAAACAAAACCAAACCAAAGAACACAGGCATTTCTTTTTTATATTCTACTTTTAATGTTTAATCAACTTAAATGTTTCAAGGGAAGACATGTTTCAGGACTGATTTTAAAAACTGGCATATAAGCATGAGCTACATTTAATGTTTGCAAAAGCAGCCCATTTATTTCTAGGGAAAAGGGAAAGTACAAAGAACAAATCTTCTTTATTGTTTTTATTTGTATATTTTCTTAATTACTTAATTCACCAATTTATCATCATTACTCATTAATGCTACTGACCATTGAATGGAAAGTTGTTCTATACAATAAAACTGTATTCACGTAGTTAAGTTCAATTAAACTCATCATTAGCGTCATAGTACAAAAATTCACCAACACATAGATACCACCTGTCTGTTTACTAAAGGCGACTAGGTACAAAAACAAAACCAGAATTCTTTCCTCCTAGTACACCATAAGCTATTTTTTATCTAGTACACAAAATATTTTATTCACTTAAGTACTTTGGGTCATTTCCACTGATGTACTTTGAAACAGTCTTTGCTAGTACTATATATACTAAAAATGATAAGGTCAATTTCCCAACATCCCAGCTTTCCCTTTTCACACCTTGTTGTTTTTCTGTTTTTTTGTTTGTTTCTTTTTCCCAAAGCTAGATGCTGCTTATTGATTTGTTGGTTATGTCTATGTCAGTGAACTTTTAGGAGAAAAAAACGTCTTGCTAAAAACAAACCATCAATTAAAAGGTGAAGGAATGACACATCAAAAAACTGACTTTAAAATGCCAACACATATCACTGGCTTAGTTTAATATTTTTAGGATTAAGGAATTTTATTATTTTTCCCAAAATTTTTCATAATCTATTGTTTTTCTTTGGGGATCTAAAAGTGATCCTCTCTTCATGTCTTTTTTGTTCCACACCCTGCTATTCACCTGTTTGGAAACCAGATGTGAAAGGTAGGAATCAGGGACTGGGCTCTGAATGGACTCATACCACATTTCTCCTACAGAGTCCTTATGCAGGGGAGGACTACTTGATATGCAACTAAGAATAATTGTCCTTTAATTAAAGGGTATTTTTCCCCTCTGTGGTTGTTTTTGCAACAATATCAAAACATTTATAAAATGTTTATCTTAATAGATTCTGAAGTGCACTTTTTTGAGTCATTGGCTCATTTTCAATTACTGAAATAACCAAAGAAAGAACAAACACTTCCAAACAAGCACATGGAAAATATATTTTCCTCCTTCTCCTATTTCTCTAATGCAGAGTCTGTTCTTGTTTACAATATATATATCACGTTCCCCTTTCTTGCATAAAATTGATAATTAAAAGAAAAACACTTACCCAGAACAAGAAGTTGAAGATAAACATAGAATATTTTATACAGCCACTCACACCTGCCATTTCGGAAAATGATCAGGAATCCAGATGCCGTGAATTTAACTATTCGTTATAGGATTGTCCTGCAATATGCTCTGGAGTAACTTGCCTGCAGAGATTTCTGTGCCCACAGCTTCAGAGCAGAAATAGAAAGCAAAGAAGTACAGGAGACTAAAAAAAAAAAATTAAGTTATGAAAGTGGATAAAAAATTAACCCACACATTTAAATATCACAAAGGCTATCTCCAGGAGAGTATGTTCTTTTGCTTGTCATGACTCCTGGGGCACTGGGCCAGGATATTTATGATCCTTTTGCAAAATCTGTCTCCTCTAAAGTAAACAGATATCAAGTGAAGGGAGTGGCGCTGGATCAGTGGAGAGAATGGCACAGCGATACTAGGTTGTTGGATTTCAGAAACCACTGCCTGACTTCTCTGCCCTCTATTTGGCCAATAGGGAAATACTGTTGTTTTGCTCTGAGGTAAAGGGGCATTGTATCTCCACTCATTTTTGCATTGCATTTTTTCAACAATACAAAATTTCTTCCAAATACAATAAAAATACATTTAGAAATCTGCAAAATCTCAAGGCTTAGACATAACAACCTCTTATCATTAACCCCAAAATAGTAAAACAATCATTACTTGTACCTGTTTTCCAAAGCTTCTAAAAGTATTTCAACACAACTCCAGAGTTGCATTAATGCACCACAGTTTCAGGAAGTACAAAGGGAGAGGCAGTCTTGCCTATCATGATAAGATTACTCAGTTTTTATCTTTATGTCTTTATGAGGAAATAAGAAAAAAATGTTCAAGAGTCAATCTCTGACTGCCCCTATTGTGTTCATTTTATAACGTGTAATCATTTTGATAACTTGGTTTGTTTTTAAGGTAGACATTGTACTTTCCTTTTTCTAATAAATTATGTTTTGCAGCAGCTCCTCTTCCCCCACTCAGTTTCTGAATTCCAGGTCCTCTTGGATAAAAAAAAATTCAAAATGGCCAGCTGGTCATGAATCAGTGGTCATAGACTGTACAATTTGTTTCTAACGCTAACAGAAGGCAGCAGTCCTAGGTAAAGGAAAAATCCCCTGACCTAGTCAGTGAGGTGTCAGTTGCCTTGTGTAAATATGCTGTTTTGTGTAGTCATGCTAGTTTCTATATCCTGCCTTTCAAAAAGAGTTCTTCTATCCTCTTAGAAAAATTTTAAAAAGAAAACGAAAAAGAAGGAACACTCTACTTCAAAAGGTTGTTGGGAAAATAATTCTTTAAAAATCTTTGTTATGTTCTATGTAATAAACAAACAAAGACTCTTACAAAAAATTTTTTTCTGATTTTCACTGGCATACAAAGATGATTTTGAAATAACCCCACCTCCTGACTATAAACACAGTGTATTTTAATGCATTATTGGTAATTACATTTAGTGTTTTTGTTAAATATTTAATGTTAAAGGCCAAATTTAGGATTAGTTCCAAAATTAAGGGCTTAATATTTAAATCATCACTAAAATTGTTGATATTCTGTGCTCTTTCCTCATAGAAAAATGGAAATAATTTCACCAACTTCTATTGAGATGTTACTGCATACAGTAAAATCCATGGCTGAAAGAAGAAAGAGTTCAGATAGAATAAAAGATCAAATGAATGTATAGTCCCAGGAATGATTATTTATCATTTAGAGACAAAATCAAAAGAAATATCGAGATTTAAATGCTCCTTTGTTGATAAGAATGAATTAGGCATCTGCAGAATTTCAATTTGAAATAGTTTTTTTGGTGGATGCTGAATCTCCTTATAAAAAATACTGTATTGTCCTTAGTTAGATCATTCTTGAACTGTGAAACACAAAAATCAATGGATGTGTTTTTACAGGAAAATGGCTCTATGTAATAGTACTCCCCAGGTCAATTCAAAACCTATAGGAAACAGTCGACTCCTCTAGATTCCCATCCCAGTTAATGTTATAATCACACAACACTTGCTCACACTGAATGTTGTAGATTATTTTGTATTCCTCTTTCTTTTTTGCATCCTACCCAACTCTGCCTCATGATCTGTGGAGCTCCTAAATTTCCTTCAAATTGTTTCCTCTACACAGTCGTTATCCAGCCTGTTACCATTTCTTACTGAGCTAGCTCAATAGAATCATAATTAGTCACTTTGCCAGTCTCTTCCCACTCCTTTCTGCCTTAGCACTCTACAATTCTCCTTTGAAAATACTTATTGATCAGATAATTCCCCTGATTAAAAACCAATCTAAGAATGGTTTCCTGTTACAAACAAGATAAATTTCAGACTCCTTACAATGGCACTTACAGAACATGGCGAGCAGGACTCCACCCACCTCCCAGGACTTTCTCCCTCCCTTCTCTCTCTAGGCAGCCTCCATTCCCAGGTCCCATAAGCATAGAATTCTTTCACAGGCCTGGAACATACTTTGAGATTTGATGCCGTTGTGCCATGTTGTTCCTTCTGCCTGGAACATCCTTTCCCACCTTCTCTACCTGGTGGATTATTGCAACACCCCTGTGGAGGCTTCCCTTCTTCATATATTGGCCCCACTTTAGGCAGACTTACTTGTTTCTCAGTCCTCACCCTCATTATGATTTGAACAAATATTTAGTCTACAATTTCTATCATATATCACATTTATTTGTGTCTCTTTCCTGTTTTATCTATTATTCCTGAAAGGCAGAGATCCAGCCTATTCATCTCTGTACCCACAACAGCTGGCAATGAAGATAAATAGATGTGCAATTGCACCCAAGCTCTCCAGAAAGTTCAACTAATGACTTCCTCACAGGTATTTCTAGGTAACTACCAACATGCTACCCTTGCACCTCTAAAACATCAGTTATTAGGTTTAAAAACATTTCTTTATTCCAGGACTTGTCAGAGCCTTTAGCTTTCTAATATTCAAGAAGTGATATATAGCAATTCCCAAATGAACACGATCCCAGAACATAGTTTTGAAAGACATATCCAGGACCAGTATTATAGAACATACTTACTTATAGAAACACTATTATAGGCAAACTTTCACATTTTATACATGAGAAAAGTGCAGCCCAGAAAGATTGAGTAGCCCAAATTCACAAAACTGGTTAATAGCAGATCTTCTTCTAGAAATGAGGTCACATGATTACTTGATCATTATTCTGTCTACCACCATCAATTATCTCATGAGTTACATAGTATGAGTCATTTATCACCTTAGATCTTGAGAAGTTTCCATATAACAGACATTTAGCAGTGGTGCAGGGGCTGAGGGTTGTTAGAAAATATCAGTAATAAATACTGGACTCTGTGAAAGACCAGGCTAGAAGGGAGAGACAATAGAGAGTGAGATATTATATTAAGAAAGGATAACCGATCAAGCATGGTGGCTCAAGCCTGTAATCCCAGCACTTTGGGAGGCCAAGGCGAGAGAATTGCCTGAGCTCAACATGGTGAGACCTTGTCTCTACAATAAATCAGAAAACGAGCCAGTCATGGTGGCACACACCTGTAGTTCCGGCTACTAGGAAGACTGAGGCGCAAGGATCGCTGAAGTCCAGCAGGTCGATGCTGGGGCAGCCATGAGCATGCCACTGCACTCCAGTCTGGGTGACAGAGTGAGACTCCAACTCAAAAAAAAAAAAAAGAAAAAAGAAATGATAACCAAGGGAAAGAACAGAAGGAAAGTCTCAATAAATTCAGATAAAGTTATCCTAATGCCTCAATTATGCTAATTGTTATTATTACTCACAGGGAATACATAGTATAAAGCAGGATAACAATTCAAATTTGATTAATCATGAAAACTCTTTATGAGGCAGTCATCACTAAACTAGGTTTTAATAGCAGTGTGGGAACCCTGACAGAGAAGAGAGTAAGAGAGATTTCTTATGTTCAGGACAGAGGAAAGCATATGAGTAGTACCATCAGACACCCTATAGAAAACATTGCATTTTCTCTAGGTCATCAAGCAAACTAGTCCTATATTTGGGACTTGAACTAGAAAGGAGCCATAGATAGGTAACTCATATTTACATCATGACATCATCTTCCCCTCCATAAGATATACTCAAGCATTTATTCAACAAATGTATTGAATGCCTACTATATTCCAAGCACAGTAGTAGGTGCTGGAGACACAGCGGTTTACAAAACAAGGTAAAAATCTCTACCTTCATGAATCTTACATTGTAGTGAAAACACAACTTCCTCTTTGCATTTTTGTTTCCAAAATCTAGTAACTCAATATACTTGACAATTGAGTAGGTAGTAAAAAAGCAAATATTACGTGTTGTGAAGACTATTTTCTCTCAAATCTTACATATTTTCCCATGATCACTGTCACTCTGTACTATATGTTTTTATGACCTTGTGAATAATCTCTTCATTTTCTTTCTTTTGTTTTTTTTGACTTGGAGTCTCATTCTTGCACCCAGGAGTGCAGTGACATGCTCATAGACAACACAGCCTCAACCTGCTAGGCTTAGGCATCTTTCTGTCTCAGTCTTCTAAGTAGCTGAAACTACAGACATACACCACTGCACCCAGCTAGTTTTTGTGATTTACTGTAGAGACGAGGTCTCACCAAGTTTGCCCAGGCTGGTGTTGAATCCCTGGGCTCAGGCAATTCTCTCGCCTCAGCCTCCCAAAGTGGTGGAATTACAGGCTGAGCCACCGCTCCCAGCCAATTCATTTTCTTAATGGTTAGTAGCGGCAGTAAAAACAGTGATGTTGAAATCTCTCTTCCTGAGGGGTGGGTGTGTAAGGGCATAAGATCATACACGCTTAACGATTTGAGTGAAGAGAAAGTTCTGGTACTCTTTAGCATTTCTCATTTTGAAAACCCCTTTTTCTTATTTTTGGAAAGTTGGAGTTGCTCATTTAGGCGTTTTATGGTCTCCTTCACAGAAGCAGAGCCCTGACTCTTGCTGTGCTCTACTACAATTCCAGCCTTCCCTAAACCAACATTCTTCTGCTTTCATGTGAGCCCAGTGTTCTACTTTTCCTACCCTGTGTGCTTATGGAACCTGGCTCATAAAAACGTTTTGTGCATTCCCACTAGACGTGGGAAGCATCTGGTATGAGATTGTTCCCTCTCCTTTCTTTGCTGGACATTTTAAAGCAACAATCTCTGCTTGTAGCATTAATTCCAGCTCAGAAATAAAGTGTGACTTGAAATTGTCATTGTGAAGTAGCAATACAGTGTTCATGGAGAACGGATATCCAATAGCCAATATTCTTCTTTTTCTGTAGATGTTTTTATTCTAAAACATTCATAACTTTACTTGCACATGGACATAAAGTTACTAACCATATAGATCACACATGGAAAAACATGAAAATATGTTTGAGAAAAATAGACTTTAGATCACCAAAATATGTATGTTAAGTAAAAATTGAGGCAAAATGGTGCAGTGATGAAAAGTGCAGTTTCTGACTGTGGTAAATTAGAGATGCCTATGAATTATTAAGCATCACAAGTGTTTATACTTCTTGTATACTTAAAGAAATTTGAAAAAGAAGCCAGCTGCTGGGTGGAACCAGAGTCAGGTCTTTGGCAACCCTGAAGTTCAGCTTTGCTGGCCTTTTCTGGGGTGATATGCTTCTTAGGAAAGATTCACCTTAAATGCTCTCATAGGAGCCAGAATGTCAATTTCCTAGTTTACCATGAGAAGTGTTCCCATCAAACCATCAACATAAGATAAGTAGCTGATCAGAAAATCCTCTCCCTGTAAAAATGCGGCACCAAAGCCAGAACAAACACAGATGGCGTCTTGGGGGATACATTCAGAAAAGGAGTCAGTGGATGTATTGCCAAGATTTGATAGACTGTTGAGTCTAGAACCATCCCAAGAATTCAACAGCCAAGCCCTCCAGATGAAGTATTCAGTGGTCTTAGCATCTTCTCCGAGAATATTACTATGACACACCACCAAATTCTTTCTTTCTGAAGTTGTCTTCCCAGTATTCCATTCAATTCCTACCCACTCTGTGATCACGGTCTATCTGCAGACAAGGGCACATTATAATTGACTAATTATAATTACAATTCCGTCCTGCTTTCACGGTCACATTTTAATCACATTTCAGATACTTCTAAAATTTCTAAAATTTTTCACTTACATATGATCGATCTCTTGTCCCATTACTGTAGATTTTACTAGCTGATCTCTCAAAGGTCAATCTTTTCTTCTTCTTCTCTCTAAACCAGGACTTGAGCCATGTACAGACTGCAATACTCAATAAGAGAATGAAGAATACAAAACAGGGCTTTGTGATCACCAGCTCAGGATCATTGAATAGTCCATTTTTGTGCCAAATATTTGCCTGGTTGTTTGCTTTTAAGTTTAAAGTTAAATGTCAGCCTGATTTTCTCTGAGTTCTCTCTGAATCAGTCCTTTGTTTGGTAAGCTCACATGGTACACATTAACTATGGAACACAATTAGGTTTTAAGTTAATAATGATTAAGAGGTAGAGAAGTAAGTGGAGGTCACCAATACAGAAGAAAAAAATAAAAATTTTAAAAAAGAATAGGGTAGAGATGTTCAATACTTGCATCAGACACCAGCTTCTCAAATTGCAGGAACCAACAAAGTGTTGCACTGAATTTAATACAGGCCTATCCCATGACTGGTCAGAAATAAACATGAGCATTTTACTCAGAATGCTAATTAGGATCTCACAAGTGACTAATTCCGAATTACAAAGATTTATTCAACCTCACACACTGAGAATATATTTCATGGCTATTCTGGCTCCCAGGGAAAAATAAAGTAACAGGAAGTCATTGTAAAAGGTCATTTATGAGGAACTCCCAACCCTCCATTTCACATCTTTTTAAGAAGCAACAAAACGTATCTCAAATAAGCTCAGGTAGAAATAACTCATGCTTTGGTTTGAATAAATTTTTCTTAACCACAGAGAGATCTATTTTAGATTTTTTGTGAGTACTTAGAGAACCTGATTAATGTGAAAAGGAAAAAAAAACAACCAGATATTTCAGGAAGCTTTTGACTAAACACCTAAACGATGGTTCCCCAAAATGAGAGAGTGATGGCCAGACTGCATTTTTCTCACTGTTGTCCCATATAAATGAACCACCCCAATTTTAATCACTTCAAACAAAAGTGTATGTCTTTAAGAATGCAATGAACAAACAATCTTTCTAGAAACCAGCATGGGTACACAATTTCTCCTAGAATTCTCTTTTGGTTCCTTTCTCCATTTATGGTCAGGCATTAAAGCATGTTTCCCTGAACTTCCCAATAATTCTCTTACTTATTAACACCCTGGTTGATTCAGAAAGTGACTCATCTATAAACCAGCCATGCAAGTAAGTCTGATTTTTTTAAATTAAGCTACTTTTGAGGGTCATTCAAGTGTTTATGAGTCAAACAAAACCCAGGGACCGTTTTGCTTTACAAGAGTCATGTTGATCTCTAATTTTGCCCACACTAATCATTAAACCTTTAGAAAACCTTTAGAAAGCATTAGAAACCTTACTGGTTTTGAGTTGTTTTTTTAAATTATGGAAAGAACTCAAACTCTTTCTGCATGCTAATTTATTTATACCATGTTCTTATTTGCGGCTTCAGAGAGCCAGGGAATTCCTGTAAGTACTCTGCTCTCTTTCCTCTTCACTCTTTATGCTTTCTTGAATACATGAGTGTGAAGAGTTAGTGTTAAGCCAGAAAGATTGGCCTAGCCAAGGCCCCTCAAGAAGGAATGTGCAAATCTGGGAACACATTCCAGGATTTCTAGCTACCAGCACAGAATCTGATGTATAAGAAGTATCAGCCAGAAATTTCCAGTTTCTCGAGAATGACTGTATTCTCAGCCAATCCCCTAAGGAACTTTCTGAGAAGGAAATGGTTCATAAAACAATTCTCTGTGCAGTAAAAGATTATGTCACTCCCCAGCTTTGAACCCTCTAATGGATTCCCATCACAATTAGAATAAAATCCAAAGCCACACAAGATGGGCCCTTGGCTGCCTCATTGACCGCATACCACCTCCCCAACTTTCTCCCTTACTTATGCTCCTCCAGCCATGGGAGACTCTTTGCTGCCCTAGTATTTACCAAGTGTATTTCTAATTCAGGGCCTTCCTATTTTTTCTGTCCCCAACCCTAAATTCTCTTCATCTGCAGAGCTAACTGGTTTATTCTCTCCACTCACTGCATTTCATTTGTTTCTCTGTTGTTTACTTTTCTGCTCCCTTTCCAGAATGTCAGCTTCAGGCGGTCAGGGACATTTTCTGTGTTGCTCACTTCATATTCTTGAGGTCTAGAAAACAGTAGGTGCTCAATAAATATTTCTTGAATCAATGAATAGAAAGTAATCTAAATATATTAATTTATTTTTAAATAACAATAAAGAGCATCTGTTTGTTTTCATCATTGCATTTCTACTACCAGCAGAGTCACTGGCAGAATAAAATCACTGCTGTGTGCTGGGATACATCATTACAAAAGATAAATAAAGTCCATTCTGCTCATTTGGGCCTTATATTCCACCAACTTGAGATGGCAAACAAATACACAGATAAATATGCAAGGAAACACAGGAAGAGAAAAAATAGCAGGATCCTGTGCTACAAAGTAAGTGAGGGAACTTTCTCACATTACGTGGAACTCTGAGACAATGCCATTTAAACTGAGTCCTGCCTGATACGAAGTCATGAGCCATGCTGAGATCTTGGGTAGGAGCATTCCAGACAGACAAAGGTAACTGCATAAAGGTGCCAGGATAAGCAGAAACTTGGCATGCTGAAGAAAGAAAGCCAGCATGTATAACAAGGTATGGGGAGCATGGTATGAGACAAGCTCAGAGAAGAAACTCTTCAAGTTAGATTCTGGAGAGAGTCTCAAACCAGGAGAAGAGAATGAAGTTTATTTAAGTGATGTTGGAAGTGCAGGTCGATGTTAAGCAATGAAGGGACATAACCCAGTAGCCCCAGCAGGAGATGATGGTGACTGGTCTAGGGGGATAACAGTGTAGAGGAAGAGAACTGAATGGATTCAGTATACACTTTAGAAGTAAAATCAACACTGAGAGTGAGAGGGAGGAGCATGGATGCCACCAAGAGAGAAAACTGGGGGAGGAGCAGAGGTACTGTTTCAAACCTCATAGATTTAAGATGCTTATTAGGTACCCAAGTGGAGATATCAGGTAGGCAGTTCAATATATGAGTATGAAATTCGGGGAAAATGTCAGGACTGGAGATGTAGATTTGCGTATCCTCATCATATTGAAGATACTGAAAAACAAATTAGTGGATAAAATTACCTAGGGAGAATGCATGGATGGATAACATCAGAACCCTGACCCTATCTCTAGAACATACCGATATTTAAAGCTGCAAAAAGCAGGAGTAAATGCATACAACCGAAAAACAGTTAACAGTGAGTTAAGAGGAAAGGAAGCAGGGTGGTGTCCAGGAAGCCAGAAAAAGAAAGTGTCAGGGAGATTGGGGCAGCTGCCAAGTGCTGCTGAGAAGTCTAGTAAGATGAGAATTCCCAATTCCACTGGTTTTGGCAGCATGAGATTACCGCTGCCTTTGAGAAAAGGCCAGTCTTAGTCACATAGTGGGGACAGGACACAAATGAACAAAGTTGAAGAAGGAATGAGAAGTATGAAAGTGAAATCATTCATTTTAGAAAATTATTTCAAGTTTTGATGAAAAGGGAAGCACTCAATATATGGAAATTAGTATAACATGAGCTTACATAGTTTCACTGTCTACTGGGAATTTCAGAGGGATGTGAAAATTTGTTCTTATGCAAAATGAATTAAAGAGTTTCTTACCATATGGACAATTAAGATTATGATGTTGTTCATGTAGAATTAAACTCTTCATGGATTCTAAGAAAGCCTGTAGGAAACCATAAATACAGATTACAACTAAGTAAATTTTTATATAAAATAGAAATATAAGGTTTCTTGGATAACAACTTCTGATAGGCTTTCAGGTAACTCTCTCTCAAATGCTGTAGTAACTAGGAACTGTACCTTATATAATATGTAAGAAATATTATATTTATATATCAACCAAATTAATACATCCAGTCAAATGTTAAAAGTATTGGATGGGCCGGGCTCGGTGGTTCAGCCTGTAATCCCGCGCCTTTGGGAGGCTGAGGTGAGTGGATTGCCTGAGCCCATGGGTTCGAGACCCGCCTGAGCAGCGAGACCTCATCTCTACAATAAATCAAAAAATCAGCCGGGCCTGGTAGCGCATGCCTGTAATTCCGGCTACTCGGAAGGCTGAGGTGGAAGGATCGTCGGAGTCCAGCAGGCGAGGCTGCGGTGGCCGGGAGCAGCCACTGCACTCCAGTCTGGGCGACGGAGTGAGACTCCAACTCAAAAAAAAAAAAGTATTGGATGGAAAATCAAGGGAAACCTATGGTGAAAATTTTAGTAGCTATATTATGCCATGTTCCAGGAAGAATCTTAGATAGCTTGCAAAACTATACACATAGTTATAAAATACAAAAATAAACAAGGAAATTTAAGGTGAAGGAATGGATGGGGACTAGGTAGAGGCAAGATTTCCCATGGTATATGTTTTTATTTGTTCTTATTTACTTATGCAAATATATTAGCTATCCAGTACATTCAATGTCTAAAAATCCAGAGATTCAATCCAAAGCCAAGGAGACAGATCACTGAACAGGTCTCAGCAGTAAGACTGGGATGGTGTTTTAGATCTGCTTTGGGTGCTATCAGAGGAGAAATAGCAAGGTATGAGTTGACTGGGTAGAAGCAAAGTCTAAATATACACAGGGGAAGTCAATCAAACATTTATGAAAATTTTGAGGATAAGAATTTGAGCATATTTATGATGAATGTATTAAGGAAGGCAGATATATAGTCAAGAGCAATGTGCTATGAACATCCATTCTAGGACAAGGGTTTTTTGCTTTATACTTTGATTTTAAATCTTTTCTCAGAGTAAAAAGCAGATTTGGTATATGTTAGACTATTATGCAGAAGGAAACAGAAGTAGATTTTGCCGAAGCTGGAAGCTAATGAGAACAGCAAGGGGAGAGAGTTAGTTCCTCTTAAGGACCCTTGGGGTTCCTGTCCCAGCATTCTCTTGTCTTTCCCAAGGCGTATCAGCCAGACACAAGCAGGGTGTGGGTGGTTCCTTGATTCCCACCAGGATAGGTTACTATTCTCAATTTTGATGCCATTTTACCCTGCTTTTTGTTGACCTTCCTAGTGGATCACATTTTCCCCTGATTAATTTCTTTTTCTTTTTCTTTCTTTTTTTTTTGAGTTGGAATCTAACTCTGTCACCCAGGTGGAGTGCAGTGGCATGTTCATGGCCACCGCACCCTCAACTACTGGACTCAGGTGATCCTTCTACCTCAGCCTTCCAAGTTCTTAGAACTATAGGCACGTGTTACCATGCCCAACTAATTTTTTGATTCATTGTAGAGATAAGGTCTCACCAAGTTGCCCAGGCTGGTCTCGAACCTGTGAACTCAGGCAATCCTCTCACCTCGGTCTCCCACAGTGTTGGGATTACAGGCATGAGTCGCCGTTCTCAGCCTGTTTAATTTATTTATGTGCCATGCTGGTATCTTTATATCTCTCAGGACCTCAAGCTCAAGACTCAAATAGATTCATTCCTCCAAATAACCAAGCATCATCTCCTATCTATACTCTTTTTAAATTAATGGACCTCATTGTTTTAGAGCATTTGAAAGTTTACAGAAAAATTGAGCAGAAAGTAGAGTTTTCATATAGTCTGTCCTTGACATTCCACCAGTTTCCCCAGTTATTAGCATCTTGCATTATTGTGGTACATTTATTTTAATTAATGACCCAATATTATCAATCGCTCATTATTTATATGATTACTTAGTATAATGATGTAATGTGTAATACATATTGCTTTTCTATTATTTTGTTATTATCTATATATTATTATTAAATGAAGTCCATAGTTCCCCTGAGAGTTCACTCTTTTTGCTGAACATTTAATAGTTATGACAGACTGAGTTCAGTGGCTCAGCCTGTAATCCCAGCACTTTGAGAAGCCGAGGCAAGTAGATTGCCTGAGCCCGTGGGTTTGAGACCAGCCTGGGCAACTTGGCAAGCCCTCATCTCTACAATAAATCAAAAATTAGTAGGCGTGGTAGCACACACACACCTATAGTTCCAGTTACTTGGAAGGCTGAGGTAGAAGGATTGCCAGAGTACAGCAAGTCAACGCTGGGGTGGCTGTGAGTGTGTCACTGCACTCCAATAGTTATGACAAATGTATAATGACATGTACCCACCATTACAGTACCATACACAGTAGTTTCACTGCCCCAAAGTTCCCTGTGTCCTACCTACTCATTCCTTTCTTCCCACCCTCTGCTCCCATACCCAGTCAAACCACAAATCGTTTTGTCTCCATAGTTTTGCCTTTTCCAAAATGTCATAGAGTTGAAATCATACAGTATGTATCCTTTTCAGATTTGCTCCTTTCACTTAGTAATACACATTTAGGTTTTCTCCATGTCTTTTTGTGGCGTGAATGTTTCTTTTTAACACTGAATAATATATCATTGTATGGATGTACCAGTTTGTGTATTCATTTGTCTACTGAAGGACATCTTGTTTGTTTGCAAGTTGTAGTAAGTATGAATAAGGCTGCTATAAACATGTATGTACAGGTTGTTACAGAGACATCGTTTTCAACACATTTAGGTAAATATCGAAGAATACAGTTGCTGGATTGCATGTTAATAGTATGTTTAGTTTTATAAGAAACTGTCAAACTATCTTCCAAAGTGCCTGTACAAATTTACATTCCTACCAACATTGAATAAATCCACATCCTTGTCAGCATTTGGTGTTGTCAGTGTTTTGGATTTTAGCTGTGTAGTAGGATATCATTACTGTTTTAATTTGCAATTTCCTAATGATAATGATATAAGATGTTGAGCACCTTTTTATATTTTTGTTCTTGTTTTTTTAAAAACAAGATATATTGAAAGAACAGAAAAGCTCCCAGAGTGGGAGGGGACCTGAGGGGGTTGCCCTTTCTATATGTTTATTTGCCATCTATATTTCTTCTTTTATGGGGTGTTTTTCAAATATTTTTCCCAGATGATGATGATGATGATGATTACTGAGTTTTAAGAGTTCTTCTTGTATTTTGGAGATCAGTTCTTTACCAGATAGGTGTTTTACTAATATTTTCTCCCATACTGTGGCTTGTCTTTTCATTATCTTAATCCTATTAATTTTGAATGAAATAAACATTACCCCATGTGAAATTGAGGCTCAAAAACTGTTATTCTTGACTATTTTCTCAATGTACAGACATATTTTGTTACCTCTGGAATAGCTCTAGTACTGCCAGTACCTTACTTACTATGCCTTATTGAAATTTGACCATAACTTCTCCATTGGACTTCAAGATTTCAGTTTGTCAAGAACTACGAAGGTGCTGAGATTTTACCCTACTTGCAGATTAACAAGTTAACCTGCCACAGTTTGATGGTTGCCATCAGAAGACATGAGATTCCTGGGTCAGACACAAATGACTTTATAACCCTACAAGCTCTAGGAGCCTCAAGTTTGTACAGGTTCTCTGTGTTCTCCAAGTCTTATAGGGAAGATGTCCACCACCCCAGGTGGATTCTGAGTCCAGAGTAAATTTATATCACACTGAGGAACTTTGAGCTTAGAAAACTCCAATCTTTTTAAATGACACTTTTTCCTCTCCCATAAGGAAGACACAATCTTTACCTTCCAAGGTTGTTTGTGACACAAACATTTTTGAAAAGATAGTCTGCAGCAAAATCTGTTCATTCCTGTGCTCAAAAGATGTGAGATGTGCAGAAATGGGAGACACCCAGGGAAAATTTTCTCCCAATATAATCTTTCATCTCTCCAGGTCATGGTGAACTCCCAAAATGAGTATTCCATTTTTAAAAGCTCCTCTGTTTAGCAAAAACACCTGAAATAGTTTTCTATTATCTATACAAAATATAAGCTCCTTAGCAGAGCATCAAGGACATTTACTACCCGTCTTCCAATTATCTCTTCTAGTTTTAATTCTCAAAATTTCTCAATATGTATTACACATGCTATCCAGTATAAACTTTTTTTGCCTTTTTCTTGTTTAAACAGCTCTGTCTTTTCTTTTCTTCCATTCTTCTTGTCTCAAATGCTATCTCAGTATGACAACTTTACTGATGCAATCAGACCTATTTGCTCAGGCATTAAGTCAAATGATATCTCTCATGTGAGACATTTTTTAAGTAGATTTCTTCCTTCCCTGAGCACTTATGCACTTTTTTACCCATAATGCAACTTAAGCAGCTTTTATTACAGTTAGTTATTTGTGTTTTCTCACTATTAGCATGTAAGTAAACAGGTCAATATTTCTTCAATTTTGTGTCTGTCATGCCAAGAAGTATGCCTAGAAAATACTGAATTAATGAAAGAAAAAAAAATGTGGTTTTTGTATTTTCCTAAGGAACTTTTAGAGAGACAAGAGGGTATAATTTTTAAGAGCAATCTTTTTTTTTTTTGACAACAAAGCAACTGTTCCTCAACTCACCAACCTTTTTTCATCATTACCATAATCAGAGATTTTTTTTTTTTTTTTTTAGCTTCTTTGATTTTGGCACAAAACTCAGTGCTTCCTTTTATTAAACCTGCTGTAATATTTTAACCTAATGTGAAAGTAGCAAAGCAAAACCAAAAACTGCATTCTGGCTTGTCAACATCCTTCTCTATATCCCTTTTATCTCTACTAAAATCTGCCAACTTTCCTAACTGTCTGACAGCCTTTGAGTGCTTTCATGTTAGCATTTCTTGTAGTGAAGTCACCTTGCAGAACCCAGCCCTCCCAAGAGGAGGGCAGATTCTAATTAAGCTAATAGGCAGCAGGGTGAAAACAGCCTCCACTTAGATAAGGATGATACAATGTTTTCAAGAAAGAAGGGTTCACAACTTTTTTCCAGAAACTAACATGCAAGGCAGTTCAGCTTGCAAGGAAGAAAAATGGCTCCATCAGAGTCTATGAGGTGAAAAGGCAAGACAAGGAAGACAACCAGCTAGTCAAAGTGAAGCAAACTAAAGGCTCTTGGAAAAAACGTGGACTTTATATTTACAAAGTTTTGGATTCTAAAGTAAGAATCTGCTTCTTACCAGCTCAGAGAACTTTGTTCTTTTATCTATTCAACGAACATCTTTTAAGTGCCTAATAAGTGCTGGATATACAATAGTTAAAGAGCAAATGTAATCTCAGACCGGGCAGATTTTGCAGTCTAGCAGGGCATAGATAAAAAGCAAATAAACCAACAAATCAATTTACACGTGCAAGGTGATAAGGGCTATGAAGGAAAGACACAAGGTGTTGAGAAAGTTGATGATTCTAAGAACCTGCTTTGAATGCACAGTCCAGAGGGCCTCCTTACAGTAGATAATGTTTTACTTGATATAAAAAATCAGGAGCCAGCCATACAAAGAGTGTGAAGGAAGATAATTAATCAGGGAAATAGAAAAAGTATTTTACTTCACCTGCAAAATGGGTATTCATAAGAGTTTGCATGTAACAGATTTGGCCCGGTTCTGATGCATTGTCAGTGCTCAGCAAGTGATATTCTTGTTACAGCTATGGTTGTTGACCTTGTATACTTTGTAACCAGTCTATAAATGGCTACAGATCACTAAACAATCTTTTAAACCCAGTTGACATTTAAATAATAAGCATCAGCAGCTACATCTTTAAAGAGGAAAATATAGAAAACATCATACACAACATAGAGAAAATCTTGTAGAAAACTCAGCATCCTCGCTAATTCATATGCTGATAATTAGAAATTTTACATTTGTCCTGTGAAGCAAGTGAAAATTTTAATCAAAATGCAAGCAGGCAGAATGCTTAATTTAATTAAGGAAACATGTCATCTCTGAGCGGCTTTAACTACATACATTTGCATGCAATTAATGTATTGATTGCAAATGATTTGAATTTTCTCATTGAAGCATAGCAAATAAAATTTCACTCTGTAAAACTTGGCCTTTTCAAACTTATATTTCTTGACAAAATTTGTCATAAATAAGTTATACCACTGACTTAAACTGATTTTTTTCTTCATTTAGTCCATATTCAGGTTTTATGTGTGACCAGTCCTTAATTGGCCTGCTTTCCTTTCATAGCTTTTCATAATTTATACTTTGTCATTTTCCAGAAGGTAGTGGATTCAATTAAGGTGGACTCTTTTATGATTAAATGATCTTTGTAATAGTTATAATTTGACAAAGATTGAAAGGGTGTTCAAGATGTAATTTTCCTTCCTTTATTATTCTGCCAAATTTTTCTTTCTGTAATCCAAAAGACTATCCCCACATCTCTGATTCCATATGCCTAGACCCCCATAAGGACCCCATATGATTTTTGACACACTTAAAAAAATTTTTATCTTTGTTCTCTGACTCATGGGAAGAGTTGAATTGTTACGAAAATTGTGCAAATTTTAGCACCAAAACCCAGAAGTCAGGCCTTCCATCAGACAAAAGTTCTGAAACTTGGCCTTAAACGACTAGAGTGTTTTATTAATTTTGAGAGATAATCCTGATAGCCCATAGAAAAAAGTTGTTTCAGATCACATCTATAGTGTCCTTTTCAGGTCATTTTACAAAACATTTTGGAATGTCTAAGATCATCATTGGACAAGTTTTGGGGAATGTTAAAGAGATAGTTTAAAAAATAAAGATAACATCATGACTCTCATATGGCTATCAAGTGAGAATGTAGTAAAGATTTTTTTTCCTATTGTTAATGAGGGAATTGGTAAGTGGTTACAAGCAGTTCAAAGGAGAAATAAAAGATAATTTATAGGTCAAGAACACTGAAATGAAGGTGCAAATGATGGAAAAATTATTGCTACTTCCATAGGGTAAAAAAAGTCAATGAAATCTCTACTGGTCAGAATCTACTTGAATTTCAAAATAACAATTATTATTGATTGCTTTCAATTATCTACAGTTTACAGGGTTAAAATAGCTCAGAGTTAATGAAAGCCCAAGTCTCCATAAAATCAGAATCAGAAGATCCAGAAGGGATTGCCCTAAACAATGCAGAGTTTTCTATCAAGGCGTAGATTTTTTTCTTACAGCACAAATGGTACACATGCTTTCAACTGTCATTCCCCAACTCATTCATTCACAAATATATATTTCTATATATTAGACACAAGAATAATCCCTGGGGACCGAGAAGTGAATCATATGTAATCCCTGCCTTCAAAAATCATAAAATATTACAAAGAGATACATACATGCAGAACACAATGGGGACAAAAGTAATATGTAAATTTCAGCAAGTGCTTTTGTGCCTGTAATTGTTCCAAATGCTTCTTTCATGATTGTTTCCTTTAAACCTCATAGCCCTGAATGGTAAATTCAATTAATAACTCCATTTTACAGATGAGAAAACTGAGGCACAAAGGAATTAAAGAAATGAATTCCAGATCCCATGATCACAAGTAGTAGAGACAGGATTTAAGCCGAAATATAATTCCAGAGCCTATACTTCAATAGCAATACCTATCCTCCCACAAATGATAGAACATTTAATACTACCTTGGGTCAGGGGTGAGGGTGGGAAACTGGAGGAGAAAACTGAGCTGAATTTTGAAAGATGACTGGGATACATCTACAGGTTGGATCAGGAACTTTCTAGAGAGAAAAAGAGCCACATAAGCCACTATACTATCAATCAAAAATAAAATCCTGAGCCCTCAACTGACAAAATGGGCTCTCTCGGTCAAGGAATTTCTGGACATGATGAGAAGGAAGATTAGACACATCTCATTATACCTCTTCCCTTTTGTAGTTTAAATACAACTGACCAGCATTAAGACTAAATTAGAGATCACAAGACTAACAAAACAGACTTCTTATGGCAATAATATATCAAATTATAAACAAGACCTAATGTTAGAGTATGGATAGAATGAGGGTGAAAATGTTAGGGTACAGGTAAGGTGAGGGTGAATGGATGGATGGAGAGGGGCACAGCACCGCCGGAGCCGGCATGTCGGAGGTGTGCTCCCATAACCCAGAGATCTGAGTAATGCAAAGAACTGCAACACACAGAGGCAAAGAAAGAAAAGTTTATTTAAAAGTAAATTAGAGAGAGAAAGAGAAGGGACAGAGAAGGTTCACCTCCCTGAGGTGGGGGAGGGGGCCAAAGCCAGGAAGCGTGGCAATAGTCATAGCTCAAAAAACACATGGCCACACCAGAGTCTAGCAAGGCAATGGCCACTGGCTACTTATGGTTGAGTCCTTTTAACCATTCCCCTTGATGGGGGAATATCATTAATGTGATTGGGTGGTGGTGGTCTGATCCATATTATTACAAAGGGGCAGGCAAGTGCAGGTACTGACGTCAGGTGATGGACAGCAGGCAGATGGGTGGGACAGTCACATGACTGCTGCCATGGTGGGGTTTTTCTATCATGTAGGTCGCAAAGGGCTAACCAGGCCAACTTGGGGAGCTTGGGCCTGGAGGGGTGTTTCCTGCAAGAGACTTGTTAGACATTTGCAATTCACAAACTCCTTGACCAAAGGTGGTCATATTATTACTTTTATGACTTTGGCCTGCCAAAGGGTGATCTTTGATCTTTGGCTTTGACAAGGAACCTAAAAGTTTACTAGAGATTATTATGCTAAACCATGAATTGAAAGGTTGGGCTGTCCTGGTCTTGCATCTGATGGAGATTTGTGAGAGGGGATGGGATAAGCTGCTGCTCGTCCTGCAGTAGAATGTCTGAACACTTTCTAATGGTTATGCTGAGACTAAACTAAGAATAAACTAAGTTTCTTCTAGGTTTCTATAGGTATCACCTTTCATTTCTACCTCTTGTTATTTTTAAAATATTCTTATTTGTACCTGGGAACAGAGACAAAGGTGAAAATGTTAGGTTACAGATAAGGTGAGGGTAGATGGGTGGAGAGAGAGGTGCAGCACTGCCAGAGCTGGCTTGCTGAAGGTGTGCACCAGTAACCCAGAGATCCGAGTAATGCAAAGAATTGCAACACACAAAGAGGTGAAAGAAGAAAAGATTTATTTAAGATAAGTTCACTCCCCGCAGATAGGGAGTGGACCTACACTCTAGATGAGTGCAGCACCATAGCCCCCCAAGTCCTGGCTTAAATCTTTTCCCTTGGAGATGTTGCAATCAGGTAGACGTGACTGCTGTGACCTAATTGACCACCTGCGAATGTCTTGGAGAACCTGTGACACAGAGACCCACTAATGTCTGCCCATATTATCATAGCCCCTAGAGAAGGGCATGACAAGGATTCTAATGCTCCTGTATCTTCCCAAACAACATACCTTAGAGCTAATGGAGGGTGTACTTCCCCTTATCTCCTATGCATTCCCAGTGGGTAGTTTCAGGGGAAACTTGACTTCCCTATAGATAGGGTCCAACCTACTGGAAGATTGAATCTCCACCCTGCTCCCCCTCTGAATGGTCATAACTTTTGTAATTACAAGTTTTATGACTTCTACAATCCTTGCCCAATGCATGATGTCTTAGGCCTTGTAAATTCCCTTGACTCTAGGCAAGCTGGATTGCCACTGTGAGATGCCTCTGATACCTGGCACCAGGAGGTCTGTTTCTGAAAAGACAAAGTCGGCAAAGTTCATTTTACCTAAAATATGCATTTTTCCAAAACAGCTTCTACTTTCTCATCATTCTAATAAGGTTTAGGAACAAGATAAAAATTGGCTTTCAGCTCTCTGTCTGTCCTTTCACCTAAGGTTGTGAAAGCAAGGGTTAAGTAACACCCTAAGGACCATAAAATCTCATTAATTTTTTTTATTAACTAGTATAATGTGACTTACTTTCCAATTGATTCTGGTATAGCATCACATAACAGATAGCAGATACTGAAAGAAATTAAATATTTTACTCCAAAATATATTTCTTTGACATATTTTGAAATAGCCCAGCAAAGTCATCTTTTGGGGGAGGGAACTTGCATTGGAAGACAGTTGCCATGTTTCCCTTTCTAGGTCTTTCCCAGATCTAGGAGAGATTAACTGAAATTCTGACACCTTTAAAGTTCTGAAGAGATATTTAACATCTATTCTTTCTGAGAGCTGCCATTAATGAGGCTTAATTTACATAACAAAGGCCTTGGCCCCCCCACACCCCTTTATCTTAACTCAAGCACTCCTTTCTACTGACTTCAACTTAGCTCTCTCAATCAATTGTCAAAATGAAGGAATCCCTAAAACTTACCTATGACTTGTAAGCCCCTACCTCAAGATGTCCACCTTAAGGGCAAAACTGATATATACCTTCTGTGTACTGATTTATGTCTTTGCCTATAATTTCTATGTTCCTAAAATGCATGAAACCAAACTGTAACTTAACTGCCTGAGGACCACTTACTTACCCAAGGCTTCTGGCGGTTGTGTCATCTCTGGGCTGTGGTGACTCATGTTGGCTCAGAATAAACCTTTTTAAAATATTGTTTATGGAGTTTGGTTTTTCCATCAACAGTACCAAGACCTGCATTGCTAGAAAGAGACCAGGTTATAAAGCACCTCTTAGGCCAAAACTAAAAATGTTTGCCTTTTTGCTTTTTAGTAAGAATTATGGCCTTTGTTCCATTTTGCTTTTTAGTAAGAATTATGGCCTTTGTTTTATTTTAATTTTTGAAGGCATTATGGAGGATGGAACAGAGAAGAGACTGGATAATTATTAAGAAACTATGGGAGTAGGGCAAGTAAGAGATAAAAAGACATAAATCAGGGCAGCAATATTGGAGAGGTACAAGAGGAATACACACACACAACACACACACACACCATGAAAGTATAGTTGATAGAACTCATATATAGGGCTGTCAGAGACCAATGATGTTACACCCTGACTGGGTTCCTATGCCTGCTACCCCTCAAAAACAGAACGACAATGGAAAGAGTTTAATAACCCAAAGCAACTAAGCGAAAAGAATGGGAAAAATTACTCAAATCTGCCTCCCTAAAAATCTAGAGCATAGAGTGTTTTAAAGGGAACTTGGCAGGCAGAGGATATGGGCTGTTGATTGGTTGATGTTGTCATGGGAGGGTGTTAAGATGGTCTTCCTGTTGCACAGCCAGTTTCTGGGAGGAAGCATCATGATCAGTGGAGTAGACTTTCTGGTGTTCTGGGCCTTGGTAGGGCCTTGGGTCCATCAGAGTCTGAAAAATATCACAAATACCATTCTTAGGTTTTACAATAGATGATATTTACTAAACAAGATGAGTGACCATCAGACTACCCCCTGGAAAGAGAGCTATTATACGGTCTTAGGCCCATTGTTTAAAGGGAGAATATGCTGGGCAGCTTCCCACTTTCCCAGGGGACAAGACATGAAGGTAATTCATTGCCCTCTATCAGAGTGAAGGCAAACTGAGAAACAACAGATTTATTAATTTCTAACTACAGCTTCAACTTTTCAGGAATTGGGTCTCTTCTACAGCTTTTTTCCTGTGGCCTAATGTTAATTTTATAAAGACAGTTTCAGTGATTTTAGGATAATGGAGAAAGCAAAATATTTTACCCTAAAATACATTTATTTGACATGTTCTGAAATGACTGCTGTAGGGTCAGCACAGTGAGGTGTCCCTGCAAAATTCTGTTTTGTGGGAGAAATTTACATTGTAGAGAATCTCCATTAATGCAGTCAGGCCTTCCCTTTCTAGGACTTTCCTGTATCTAGGAGAGATTAACTGAGAATCCAACAGATCTTTTAGAGATCTGAAAAGAGGTATGTATCATCTGTTATTTCTGAGGACTGCTATCTATAAGGCTACATCTATATAAGACTTCCTTTACTAGCCAAGCCTCTTCCTTTTTCCCCTCTCATAAACTTTCCACTAAAATATGTTTTTGACCATGCTCTGAGACTGCATCCTTTCTGCAACCTCAAGATAGTATATAAATTTCTGTACCTTATTGGGGAGAGGGAGTAAATCTTTGTTCTGAAGGCCCCCATGTATGTACTTTAAATAGCAATTTTTCAGCAAACCTTTAGGAAACAAAGAGTCTTGGCCCTCACAATGACATATAGTAATGTTTCTATCTTAAGCTATAGGAGAGATGTACTAGCATTCACTGGAGGTAGAAAAAAAGTGAGAAGGAGCATATCTAGAGGAAAAAGGAGCTTGGTTGTCAGCATGCTGAGTTCACAGTGAAAATATTCAAAACATTTGGGTATTAAAGAGGGAAGATGGGGGAAAGTCTAAACAGTGATAAAGATTCATGATCTTGAATAGCAAGGTGGTAGGTTGAAACCACAAAAAGAAATAAAATTATCCTAGGTATCCAGAAAAGTCAGAAAAGAAAAGAAAGAGGGAAGAACATTAGGGCATACCAGCAATAAAAGTATAGAGCAAGAAAGACAACCCATAAAGGGACAAAGAGGGAAGAATAGCAGATTCAAAATCAAGTGAGTTGTGACCCCTAGGGAGAGGAATGGTTTTCAGTGATGATAGAAATGGTCAATTTTAAATACCACAGATAAGACAAGTCCTGCTGAGGCCTAAGTCATCAGTTCCCTCTCTAGAATGGTTTTAGTGGAATGCAAATGTGGTTGGAAAAGTTATGTGAAGGGTAGGGATACATGGGTAAAAGAAGCAGAATGAAAACATTCGTTTACCCTTGTTCTCTTCTGAGTCCTCCAATTTAACAGTAAAGGGATTTTAGAAAAAGCAAATAGATGAAGAAAAAAAATATGGAGGCTGAAAAACTGATGAATGAGTGATAGATGATTCAACAAATTCAGAAAAGCTGAATCCTAAGCCATCAAGGAATGCTAGTAACAAATTTATACCCCAGATCCCCCACTCAAATATTCCGGAAGTAGTGGTACCACTTGCCGATTCCATTGGGATTTTGATTAAAAGTGGGATTTAAAAAGAAGGAATTATTTGAAAATATATGTAAAAAGCACTCACATTCTAAATGACCTTCATTCTCCAACAGACAGGCTTTATCACTTTATGGAAGACTGGAAATTTGTAATCTGCAAAGAATGAAAAAAAATTGTACACTAGAAGACACCAAAACAGCCATTGGTTTTGTATCATACTAAATTCAAGATATTGCCAAGTAGGGTGTGGCGTGACACTCCATGGGTTATTTGGTGCGCCACAGAAATAAATTTCAGAGTGGACCCAATAAGACAGAATTTATTACATAGAAAGAGAGAAACAGAGACAGAGAAACACACACACACACACACACACACACACACACACACATACACACACACACACACACACTCACAGAGAGAGAGAGAGAGAGAGAGAGAGAGAGAGAGAGATTCATGCTTGACAGGCATGGATATCTTAAGGAAAAGACAACATGTTAGAGTTTGACAAGAAGTTTGCTATATCTATACAGTGATCATGCTAACCATGAGCTAAAATGTTGACTGCCAGTATCTGATTCTGTTTCAGTTCTATCTCTCCACCTTTGATGAACTAAGGGGTTGACTTTTACTGAACTTGCATTTTGCTTGTGACAGGAAACTTGATAGACTTTTACAGCAATTATTATACTCACCATAAGCTAAAAGGTGGACTGATTGCCATTTTTCAACATTTGATGGGCTTTCCTTTTATTGAACTCAAGATATGAGCTACACTGGTAAGTCCACATTCCAGCCAAGAGGGTGACCAGGCCTGTAAGAAAGATGTCTGAATACTCACTCTGTTTTAAAACAAGAAACTTCTCTATGTCCAATTTGCCTCAAAAGAGGTTTAAAGGAAAATTTTATACTGAATATTAAGACTTTCAGCCCCTATCCCCAATGCTGTCCTCAGAAAATTGGTAGATAACCAGAATTATACCTTCTAGGCAGAAAATTAGAAGAATTTTTTCCAGAGACTCTAATTACCCTAAGCATGAGGGTGGGGAGGACTAAAAATACTAACATCAGTGATTTCCCAAGGAAACATCCTAACCTGATCAGTATAATGAAGCCCACAACTCACAAACTAGACCTCACTTTACTCTTACAGAGCCTTCTGACAGCTTTTTAGTGCTGCAAACTGAAACATGAGCAGATAGTCAAGGATCCACAGAGAACTAAAGAAAATCTCTAACATGAAAGGCAGAAAACAAAACAAGCAGCAAATAATCAACTATGTGGGGTGGTGAACCCCCCCTCACCCCCCAAAACCAAAAAACTACCTTTAATATAGTCAGAGATAAAGTTTATTACCCCTGAAATAGGATCAGAATGTTATAAGTAGATACTGGGAACAAGCAAAAAATAAGAAAGAGCTCTCAGAAAAATAAAAATATATTTGCAGAATTTTTTTTCAAAACTTAGAAAAGAGATTTGAAGATATTGAGAAACTCTCCCGTAAAGCAGAGCAAAAGACAAAAAGATAGAAAATAGGGCAAAGAAAGGAATATTAAAGAATCAATCAAAGAAATCCAACATTCAAATAATAGAAGTCCTAGAAAGGATAAATAGAAAATGGAGAAAAGGAAATCATCAAAGAAAAAATTCAAAAATATTTCCCATGTTGAAAGCATCCATTGAGTGCCTACAACAATAGATAAAAATATACCCACATCAAGGTAGATACTGAGAAGTCTCAGAAGACTATAGACAAATACATAGTCTTAAAAAGCAACCAGTGATAAAAAGAAAATAAATGAAAATTAGAAGCAAAATTAAATCATACACAAGAGATCAGAGATTAGAGCAATTTTGGATTATTTTCCAGCTTTACTGATGAATACTTAGCAAATAAAAATTGTATGCATTTAAGGTGTACAATGTGATGTTTTAACATAGTCATACAGTGTGAAATCATTACAACTATAAAGCTAATTAACATCGCCATCATTTCACAGTTATAACTTATTGTGTGTAGTAAGAACAGTTAAGATCAACTTCCTTAATGAATTTCAAGTATACAATGCAATATTATTAATTATAGTCACCACGCTCTGCAATAGATCTTCAGAATTTATTTATGGTCTTTTGTATTTTCATATGAATTTTAGGATTGTTTTTTCTATTTCTGGAAAGAATGCCATTAGAATAATATTAAATCTGCATACCATTTTGGGTAGTATGGAAATTTTAACTATATTAATTCTTCCAATCTGTGAGCACAGGATGTCATTCTATTTGCCTGTGCCTCTAATTTTTCCATCACTATTTTATAATTTTCAGTGTATAAGTATTTGACCTCTTCAGTTAAGTTTGTTATTAAATATCTTATTATTTTTGATGCTATTATGAATGAGATTCGTTTCTTAATTTTCTTTTCAATAGTTCATGATTTGCGCACAAAAACACAACTGATTTTTGCATGTTTATTTTGTATCCTTTACTGAATTTGTTTTTTAGTTCTAACAGTTTTTTTGTTAAGCCTTTACTGTTTTCTACTGATATGATCATGTTATCAACAAAACTAATTTTATTATTTCCTTTCTTTCCCATTTGGATGTCTTTTATTTTTTTATTTATTTATTATATTTACATATTTATTTTTTGCCTTATTGTTCTGGCTACTACTTAAGTGAAAGTTGTGAGAGTAGATATCCATGCCTTATATCAGAACTTGGAAAAATTTCCATTTTTTTCCCCATTGATTATGATGATAGCAGTGGGCATTTTGTAGATGACCTTTATTATGTTCAGGTTTTGTGGGGAGTTTTAATTATAAATAGATGTTGAATTTTATAAATTTTTTCATATCTTGCTGAGATAATTATGTGCTTTTCTATCATTTTGTCAATGTGGCATTCACATTGATCAATTGTGTGTATGTTGAGCAAAGTTTGCATCTCAGGAATAAATTTCACTTGGTCATGCTGCATTCTCTTTTTATTGTGGTGTCAAGTGTAGTTACCTAGCATTTTATTGATGATTTTTGCATCCATGTTTATCATGGATATTATTGCCTTCCAGTTTTCTTTTCATATGGTATCTTTGTGTGGCTTTGCTATCAAGATAATGCTAGTCTCATAAAATTAGTTTGGAAGTGTTTCCTCTTTTTTATTATTTTGGAAGAGTTTAAGATGAATTAGTACTAATTATTCTTTGCATATTTGGTAGAACTCACCTACCTGTGCAGCCATCTGACTTTGGGCTTTTTCTTTGTCGGAAGGTTTCTGATTACTACTTCACTCTCCATATTTATTATTAGTTTGTTCAGGCTTTCTATTTCTTCTTGAAATGGGTTTAATCAATTTCTTCTATATTATCCCATTTGTTGATATGCAATTTGTTGATATGCCCATATATTCCCTTGTGATTCTTTTTATTTCTGAGACATCCATTGTAATGTCTGCTCTTTCATTTCTGATTTTATTTATTTGAGTCTTCTCTCTCTTTTTTCCTTAGTTTAGCTAAAAGTTTCTCAGTTTTATTTATTTTTTTTTCCTAAATGCAACTCTTAGATGTGTTAAGTTTTTCTACAGTTCTCTATTTTTTTATTCTGCTTTTATCTTTATTATCTTCCTTCTGCTCTCCTTGGGCTTAGTTTGTTTTTGTTTTGTTAGTTCCTTCAGGCATAAATTTAGATTTAAATTCAGTTAATTTCATATCTTTCATTTTGCTTAGTAAGGTGTTTATCACTATAAACATCCCTCTTAGCCCTGTTTTTGCTGCATTTTATATGTGTTGGCATGTTGTCTTTCCATTTTTTGTTTGTCTAAAGATTTTTTATTTCCCTTTGATTTCTTTGATCTATTGGTTTTTCAGCAGTGTTGCTTAATTTCCACATATTTGTGAATCTTTCTGTTTTTCTCTTGTTATTACGTATAATATACTTTTGTACATTTTGCATAATAAATATATTGGTTTACTGGATGGTATCGCATAAATCCTGCAGGCTTTTATCATTTTTTTCACTATTTTTTCCCTCTAATTGGGCAATTCATTATGACCTATCTTTGAATTTAAAAATTCCTTCCACTTGACTGAGCCTGAGCTTGAAGCTATCTATTGCATTTTTCAATTTCGTTCATTGTATTCTTCTGCTCCAGGATTTTTGTTTGTTTCTTTTTAATAATGTCTATACTTGTTGAACTTCTTATTTTATTCATGTGTTATTTTCTACCATTTGTTGAGTAGTCTACGTGTTCTCTTGGAGCATGCTGAGATTTTTTTAAGAACAATTACAGTTGACCTTTGAACAACATGGGTTTGTTTGGGTTCATTCTCTGAGTCTGCCACTGAAACACAGGCCTGCCTTCTCAGAGTGGCTCTCCTTGGTCTTGGGCTTCACCTGGGTCTTGCAGCCACCTTCCTAGATCCAAAAGCTCCCACAAAGGCACTATTTCCCCATGGATAGATGCCATATAATTATTTGTGTGGTAGAACATGAGCTGGGGATCTCCTATTCTGCCATTCTTAACAACACTGAAACAATGGCATTCGAAATTCTGAGGAACAGTGTTTTCCAACTTAGAATTCTACATACAACCAAAATACAAATTAAGTGTGTTGATACACTGCACATGATGATACTAGGCATGCAAAGAGCCAAAATATTTACAAGCATATTTACTCACCTTGCATCAGAAATTACTGAAAGGTGGATTCTACCATAATGAGTATATGCAAACAGGGAATCTACCTCAAGGGTGAAGCAAAGGAAACCCTGAGTAATGAAGAGACATCCTAGGATGACAGCTGTGTGCCAATTGTGGGTGACAACCAGTCTAAACTGGAGCACGTCAGAAGGCTCCAGGAGAGATGTCTGCAAAAGATGAAACTGATAGAGTTCTTGATGTGTTTGAACACAATGAGAGGGGTAGACATTTGCTGGGGGGAGAGGGGATTTTAATAAGCACATAGAAAAACTAAGCAAACAAGAAAAAAAAAAGTGTAAGCTCCAGAAACACAAAGGATGTACAGGAAAAGGAACATAATCATATTATTCACCTATGAACGCCATTTAAGTTCCAGTCTGTGGGAAGAAAAGTCCTTCACTCAGATGCCACAGCTAGAAGCACTCCCCACTTTCATCCTCTTCAGTTTAACATGATGGCCTCTTGGGCAATTGGCAGCCTCAGCTGTTTCCTTGCCTTCAGGATCCTTCCTCTTGAGGCTATATTTACTGCAATTTTACAGGGTCTTCTGCTTTGCTGGCCAGAACTCATATTAACTATGTTGTCAAAGGGGATATGGCAGTTACTTGAATTAACTCACCCAATTCAAAGGTGAATGTGTTGAATAAAAAAGTTACATTTGGAGTTCTTAAAAGTCAAGAATGAAATCTAGGTTATAGGAGTGCCATCCTCATCTCATCAAAGCCAGGCTGTTTTACTGCAGGTGCTGATATCAATATGTTTGCTGCTTGCAAGACCCTCAAGAAGTAACACAAATATCACAGGAAGCACAAAGAACATTTGAGAAACTTGAAAAGTCCACAAAGTCTGCTGTTGCTGCCATCAGTGGATCCTGCTTGGGAGGAGGATTTCAGCTTGCCATTTCATGCCAATACAGAATAGCAACAAAAACCAGAAAAACAGTATTAGGTGTCCCTGAAGTCTTGCTGGGCATCTCTTACCCAAAGCAGGAGACACACAAAGGCTGCCCAAAATGGTGGGTATGCCTGCTGCTTTTGACATGATGCTGACTGGTAGAAACATTCATGAAGACAGAGCAAAGAATATGGGACTGGTTGACCAGTTGGTGGAAACTCTGGGACTAGAATTAAAACCTCCAGAGAAAAAGATAATAGACAATCTAGAAGAAGTTCAGTTACTTTTGCCAAAGGGCTAACCGATAAGATGATCTCTCCAAAGAGTGATAAGGGATTGGTGGAAAAATTGACAGCGTACGCCCTGACTATTCCATTTGCCAGGCAACAGATTTACAAAAAGGTGGAAGAATAAGTATGGAATCAGACCAAAGGTCTTTATTCTGTACTTCTGAAAAAGTTGATGTGGTAAAGACTGGAATCAAGCCAGGGAATACTGTTGGTGAATTCTCTGAATCTCAGAAATGTGGAGAACTTGCAATGACCAAAGATTTAAAAACCTTGATGGGATTCTACCATGGTCAGTTCCTGTGCAAGAATAATAAATTTAGAGTTCCACATATTCTTGGTGTAGGACTATGAGAGCCAGCATCACCCAAGTCTTCGTGGCTAAGGGGCTAAAGACTATATATAAAGATCCTATACTGCCTAGGCTAGACTGAGGACACCAGGAAGTGGTAAAAAGATTAAATGATAAAGCGAAGAAAGGGATGCCATCTTCAGCAACTTGACTGGGCAGCTGGATTACCAAGGTTTTGAAAAGATCAACATGGTGATTGAAACTGTCTTTGACCTTAGTCTTAAGCCCAAGGTGCTAAAAAGAAGTAGAAGCAGTGGTTCCAGATGACTGTGTCTTTGCCAATAACACATTGGCTCTCCCAAGCAATGAAATTGCTGCTGTCAGCAAAAGACCTGAAAAGGTGATTGGCAGGCACTCCTTCTCTCCTATGGACAACCCAGAAAACTGGAGATTATTACAACCCAGAAAACTTCCAAGGATACAACTATCTCAGCTGTAGCTGTGGGTCTCAAGCAGGGGAAGGTCATCATTGTGACCTGGCTTCTAGACCACCCAGGTGTCTTGCACCCATGATATCTGAAGTCATCCAAATCCTTCAAAAGAAGTTGACCCTAAGAAGCTGTGTTCCCTAACCACAAGCTTTGGCTTTCCTGTGTGTGCTGCCACACTGGTGAATTAAATTGGTGTGGATGTCACAAAACATGTGACAGGTAAAGCCTTTGAGGAAAGCTTTGGAGGTGGAAGCCTGGAGCTACTGACATAGATGGTGTTCAAGGGCTTCCTGGTTTGCAAGTCTAGAAAGGGCTTTTAAGTCTATCAGGAGGATATGAAGAGTAAGAATCTGAATTCTGACATGGATAGTACTTTGGCAAGTCTGAAGTTGCCACCTATCTCTGAAGTATTCTCTGATGAAAACATCCAGTACCGGCTGGTGACAAGATTTGTGAATGAGGACAGCAAGTGCCTATAAGATGGGATCTTGGCCATGCCCACAGAGGGAGACATCCAAGAGGTCTTTGGGCTCAGCTTTCCCCTTTGAGGTAAAGGACTTTTCCACTTCATGGAGATTTATAATGCTCAGAAGACAGTGGACTGGCTCAGGAAGTATAAGGCTGCCCATGGAAATCAGTTCATCCTGTGCCAGCTGCTAATCAACCATGGTAACAGCCCCAACAAGAAGTTCTGCTAGTGAGAAGATCTCATGCCTGCTCAGTCAGTGCACTAGCTCAGCTGCCAGTTCTCCAACAGAGTGGTGTCTAGATTGGTTAGAGTAACCAGAAGAAAGACTGACTTTGGCATTGGGTTTGCTCTTTGATTAAAGTACCTTCCTCTATTACCATCTCTCTCTCCTGGTGAAGTCTGTGAATCAGTTTGCACTTCACATTGGAAGGCAAAGCCCATTGTGCTCATTTTATAAGACCCAAGGCCCAAATGGCAGCTAAGAGCCATCTGGACCCATCTCTGCTGCCTGTTCCTTGCAGGAGGTCAGGGTGGCCAGCGATGGTGAGTGAGGGTAGTTCTACACCCAGCCAAATATTGTAACAATAAAAACCAAACTCTGTATCAGCAAAAAAAAAAATTAATAATAATAAGAGAAGAAAAAAGTAATAGTCATAAGACATCAAAATTAATAATCCCCATCTTTCATAGAATTAAAGTGATCAATAGATATGGCCTAAAATGGAAAAATTAAGGAGTAATATATTATGTGACAATATGAAAAATGCAAAAATAAAGTAACAAAATTGTATATTGCCTATGGACTGCAGAACAGGTAAATCTTGAGAGAGTGCTGTTTTCTGTTACATGCTTTGAAGAACTATTTGACCTTTGAAAATGAGATTTTTATCAAATTTTGCATTTTTATAAAAATTTAAAATAAGTGTTTAAAAAGTGAATGGGTGCTGAGGATGTAGAGGCAAGCACACATGATTTCTGGATTCATTTGATGGGAAGAAAGGGTAGGCTATAGGAGGTAGGTAAGAAGGACATGGGTATATTTTTCAAAAAAAGTTATGTGAGACTCTTATGCATGTGTACAAGTTGCAATGACAGAGTTAAAAAATCAAGAGAAGTTGAAAGTACAGATGAGAAACTAAATGATTAAAGAGGAGACTCCTGGCCATGCTGGGGTGGAAAGAACTCACCTGGAAAGCACACCTTTGAATGGGAAAGAGGATGCTTTTTTACTGAAATGTAAGGAAAGGGAGGGAAAGTGCATGTTGATGCAGACAAAAAAATGAGGTGATGTCAGGAAGAAGGGAATACACAACATTCTAATGCTGAATTCTCAAAAGCCAGTGAATCATAAAATGTGAAACTGTCACTAGACTTGTGAGATACTCTTTCTAGTTTTCAAAATAAGTCTCCACTTTAATTTTGTGGAGACAATATATTCACTGCTCCCTGGTTTATTCTTTAGTTCCCGTTCAAGTCACTCCAGTAGTGTCAAATGTGGGCATATGCTCACATGCACATATATGCGCGCGCGCGCGCGCACACACACACACACACACACACACACACACACACACACACACACACACACACACTTTTCACTCACTTTCAGTCACTGATAGGTATCTACTTACCGAGAATATTATTTTCTGGAAAAACTATACTGATAGCATAGTCAAAAGAGCTTTGGTATTCTCTTACAACTAAAAGAAATGTTTTTCTGTTTTCATCACTATTTTCATCTCTCATGTAGACTGAGGCAATAGTAATATCCCTTGGTAGCTACTAGCTTAGCTCTTGAAAATGCTGCACTTAGAGACGGCAGTTCAACAATAGTTTTATTAAATTATGTTTTATATGTATTTTTAGTACTTCTTTGACCTGGCATGGCCACTAATTATGTCCTGTAAGGTCATATCTGCCAAGCGATAAATAATTGCCCTGGAGCAATATGTGGTCAATTATTTCTACTCTCTTCAATGGTGCTAAGTTTTCAGTTTCAGGGCTTTCTTTTCTTTTTCTTTTTCTTTTTTACATTAATGTGCTTATTATTATAAGGAACTTCTGGTCATGTTTCAAACACAAATAGCTAATGTGAATAGAAAATGTACAATGTATGTGACCCTGTGCTTAACTTTTTACATTCATTAATTTATGTTATTCTCCAAATAGCCACCTTAGAGAAAAAGCATGCTATCAGGCCCATCTTAAGGGATTTGAAGTAGCCAAGCAAGGATTCATACTCACATCCTTCTTCCTTTCAAGTCCTAGAGTAGCAGGTGCTACTGCCTCTCCAGCTACCATAGTTCAGGGGCAAAAGAGTGAAAGCTTAAACCTTAGCAATGGCCTTGGAAAAGATGGTATAGATGCCTTCACCTTTTTGCTACACAGCACATTTGATGCTAGTCCTTAATATAGTTGACATCCATTACAAAGTTTATGTAAACCCCTCCTCTCTCCTAGACAAATATCCTTCCTGAATTTTTTAAAGATTTGAATATGAATATGTATATGAGTTCACATGCTAGAAGCTATTTACACATTATCAAATCCAACAGTAGCACCATGAGTTATATATTATTATCACTGTTTTATGGAAAATAAAATTGAGATTCAGAGGGGCTAAGTTGACATGCTCTTCCTTGAACAACTTGACAGTGGCAGGCCTGAGGGTTTGGAAAAGAAGTGCACAATAGAATCATTTTTTTAAACCAAGTTTTAAATGCTATAGCTAGGAAAAACAATGTACATAGCTGTATTCTCCTTTCTGTTGCTTTTCTGCACATGACCCAGAGGTGATGGACATATGTAAATATATTTGATTAATTTTACAAAAAGTCCCTTTGACAAGACTCATTTGGGAAAATTATATATGTATTTAATATATATTGTTTTATATGTGATATAATTACATATAAAACAATATATATAAAACATATATGACTTTGCATTTATATATTAAATACAGAAAGTTCTGTATTTAAAATATTATGTAAAGACACAAAAAGTACATCCTAATTCCCATGTGGTTTAAATGTCACAATTGATAGGTTTTAAACCCAGCTAATTATTGTTTTATGATACGGGAACAGACCAAGGATGGTCATTGCACATAAATATAAGATCATGCAACAATTATTCCTTCACAGGGCTTATACTATACAACTCAAGCTTTAACAATCCCATATGGATGCTGCTAACAGATGTGCCTGGTCCTTTTAAAAAACAAAGGCATTTCCCTGAAGGACTTCATTACTTTCCTGCTAAAGCAGTCATGCTAATCATGAGTTCTCCTGCCTTGAAATATTCAAAAGACAGTTTTTCTCATGATAAACCAGGAAACAATACTCTGTTTTGTTTGGAAATTTGTCTCACAAAATTATCCTGACCTTGAGATGTTTTTAAAGTGGAATTCGTGTGAAGACTGTTCTTGGACACACCTTCCAAAAGGTTTCCCCCAAATTTTCCACTATCTGAACTGTTCAGCCATGACCTTTACTTTCTTCACATCTTATTCTTTGGCTGTTGAAAAGGTATTTGTTTATTTCAGTTGGGGCAGATGAAAGGATTAGAATAGACAGTGTCATTCTCATAATAAACCATGTCCTCAGAAGTTAGAAAAGAGTAATTCATTTCTTTTTTTAAAGACGTTTTTACTTTTTGAAGAAGCTTTAGGTTCACAGCAATTGAAAGGAAGGTACTAATATTTCCCATATATGTATAAAGTCTCCCATTGTCAATACCCCCACCAGAGTGGTACATTTGGGACAATTCATGAACCTACATTGACACATCTTTGTTACCCAAAGACCATAGTTTACATTAGGGTTCATTCTTGGTGTTATATATTCTATGGGTTTTGACAAATGTATCCATCATTAAAGTATCATACAGAGTATTTTAGTGCCCTAAAATCCTCTGTGCTCCATGTTTCATTCTTATTCATTTCTTTTTAAAATCATAGGAAGCTGAATTCTCCTTCTAAGGAAACCAGATGTAGTAAGGACATCAAAAAGAGAGTATGTGTGTGCATGCTATATGCACTATCTTCAGAGAGTTCAGTCTACTTTAACAGGATTTTTTCTTTCTACAGAGAAGATTCTAGACATTGTCTAAGCTTATTTTATTAGAAAATAAGTAAGAATGAATTTGCACACAGATGCCAACTAAACCCACAGCAGACTTTAAAATACAAAACATTTGTAATTATGCAAAACATCACAAATATGAGGTTGTTACACCCAAGGGAAATACACAAAGTTAAAAATCTCATCATTTCTGTGACTTTCCGAGACTTGTACTCTTCCCCCATTTCATGCTACACCATGTGTTGCTGTTTCATCAAAGCAAACAGTTTGTTTCATTTAAAATCTCTTCACCAAGCTTAGTAAGAACAGCTGCAATGCAGGTCTCTCCTCTCATACTGATACTACTGAGTATTCTTTCTTGTTCTGTTTCTATTCCAGATTTGATTAACCATATTTGCAAAAAGTATGCTCAGCCACCTGTCTCCATGTCTATAGCTAATTTTTGCTACCCCCAGGTGAGTAGAAGAGTAGTTGAACATTAGTATACTTTTTTTTTTTTTGAGTTGGAGTTTCACTCTGTCACCCAGACTGAAGTGCAGTGGCCGCTCCTGGCCACCGCAGGCTCAACCTGCTGGGCTCTGGCGATCCTTCCACCTCAGTCTTCCAAGTAGCCGGAATTACAGGCGCGCACTACCACGCCTGGCTAATTTTTTGATTTATTGTAGAGATGAGGTCTCACTGCCCAGGCGGGTCTCGAACCCGCGGGCTCAGGCAATCCACTCACCTCAGCCTCCCAAAGGCGTGGGATTACAGGCTGAGCCACTGAGCCTGGCTTAGTATACTTTTTATAAGGAGAACAAAAACACTGTAAATGGGAAGGAAGGAAGGAGGGAAGGAAGGAAGGAGGGAAGGAAGGAAAAAAGGAAGGAAGGAAGGAAGGAAGGAAGGAAGGAAGGAAGGAAGGAAGGAAGGAAGGAGGGAAGGAGGGAAGGGAGGAAGGGAAGAGGAAGGGAAAATAATGTCTTATTGCCCTGGTTTTGTTTGTTTGTTTGATACCATCAACAATAATAGTTACATCATCAACATAATTAGTTACCTGGGACAGCAGTCAAGGCAGAAGTAGGAAGTATTCATTTGACTCCTAACTTCAGTATATGAAATATAGTGGTGAATCTTACACATGTTATCTATCATGACATCATTTGTCCAATGAGCACATACTCCCTAAACTGGAACAGTAAACCACCTCCTTCCTTCCCCACTATTTTAGCAATCTGACTTCACTATAATATGTTTCAAACAGGTTACAATTCAACAAACACTTTTCTGCAAGAAAGATGTGGCTGGCTGGGCACAGTGGCTGCTGTGCTATAATCCCAGCGCTTTGAAAGGCCAAATTGGGAGGACTGCTTGAGCCCAGGAGTTTGGAAACAACCTAGGCAATATAGTGGAGACCTCATTGCTACAAAAAATAAAAAAAATTGGTCAGGAGTGGTGACTCCTGCCTGTAGTCCCAGCTGCTCAGGAGACTGAGGTGAAAAGATCTCCTGAGCACAGAAGATTGAGGTTGCGGTAAGCTGTGATCTTGCTACTCACTCTAGCCTGGGCAACATAGTGAGACCCCAACTCAAAAAAAAAAAGTGTGAATAAAAGTCAAAGAGCAGTGAAATAACACACTTAAGCTGTTACAATGAACATAAATATACTCTGTTCTAATAAACGAATCAGATACTCATCCATACATTGCACAGGGAATCACCATCACTAAAGTAGAACTGCCAAGACTGAATCCTGGGAATCAAAGGAAATGTTGGCATTAAATTTTGCACATATTTTGGATGTATAGCATTAATCCTTTAATACTCTTTAATTTCACACATCTGGTCCTCTTTTTGCCTGTGGATTTCCATATATAAAGAAATAAACTTTACATTGCTCTTTAAAGCAATATGGTTCCTTTGGAGTTGCCTAAGATGCAACTTTGCAAACACATGCATCTTTGTTGGGACAACATGCCCAGAAAATATTGTTCTAAAAGCCTAGCAGTGCAGACATTTCAGAGTCTAAAGCCATTAATCCTAACTAACTGTGCCAAACCACAACTAGCAAAGTATTTATATATGGCACCTTTGATCACAGGTATGTTACCACCTAAGCACATCTTATGGTGCAAAAGTGTCTTTTCTCTGGAGAAAATTCTGTATAAACACAAGTGTGTGCATCTGGGATCCACTGATTGTGAATGGGAATCTAGGGGCAATAGAAGTATTCGATACTAATTCCGAGATTCATCTAATAACAACCTTATTCTCTCAAGTGAAAGTGAGGAGAAAAGTTCCCCCAAGATTCTGTTAATTTCATTACCTTCCTGTGAAGGGATTAGATCTAATTTAATTAGATAAGTACCCTTACATAGCTTTTCCAGGGAAATGAGTAAAAAAAAAAACCCCCATCTGAAATCTATAAGAATAGTCTTCAAAATATTATGTACATAGCAGTTTTATTACCAAGACATAGAATAATAAAATGAAGTATTGGGATACTTGGGTTCTAGTCCTGGTTTTTCCACTCAGTAGCTATATGACATTAGGAAAGCGGTTTAATTTCTCTGGGCCTTCATTTGTTTACATTTTGCTAATGGATAGGAACTATGTTTGTCTTGCTTTATTTTTTCTTACATTATTCATAATGGCTTTTAAACTCAGTTACTAAAATGTATCAAAGGCAGAAAAATTATATTATAAAACTAATAATGTTATCAACTTCCAATTACACCTCTTCCTAATTCTATGTCATTATTTTCTTAAAGGCACTGATGACATACAGCCATTACTAGGGCAACATAGACAGTTTGGCAGGAGCACAGGCAAATATGAGCTTGATTGTCCAGTATTAATATCTACTGATGCAATTAATCAAGCTGGCAGAGCTTCCTGGGAAAACAAATGCCTACAAGAGGAAAATGGCATGGATCTGCTTAACAATAACTTCCAGGCAGCCCTCCTAGTTACTGCCAGATGAGTGACTAAATCAACATTCAGCAAACTTTTTCTCTAAAAGACCAGATAACAAATGTTTTAGACTTCGCATATCTTTTTCACAGCAACTCAACTTGGTCATTGTAGTACAAAAACAGACATAGACAATATGTAAATGAATAAACATGGCTGTGTTCCAATAAAATTTTATTTGTGGTTACTAATAGTTGAATTTCCTATACTTTTCACATGTCATAAAATATTCTTCTTTTTTCCATCTTTTAAAAATGTGAAAACCATTCTTAGCCACTGGGCATACAAAAGCAAGTGTTGGCCAGGAGTTAGCCTAAGGACCTTAGCCTGCCAATCCCTGGATGAATGTTAGGAAATTACAGAGGTTATTCATGTGGGCTCTGCTGAGATTTCTGTTTGGGTTATATTGTGTGAATTGTAATTATTCTCACCACTGATTACCTTTTGTAATGTATGGTGATTGTATGTCTGGATCAAAGACACTGCACAAAGTGAATACACTGAGAGAAAAAGAAAATCTCCATGTGGCACTGAGAGACAAGCAGTGGTGTGCGTTGAGTCCTAACCAGGTGGCAGGTACTCTGATTGCTGATCCTTTTCTTGACACAGAGCCATCATAAGACTAGAGGAAAGATAAAGGCAAGAAGCTAGACTCAGTAAAGGCAACGCCACACTGTCTGCAAATGAAGCACAGTGCTCTGTCTTACAGAGCTTGTCTAATATATCAACAGTCTCCTTTTTCTAAACTGGCTTGGCAAACCTTGGGCCTCCCTGACTATTACTGATAGTAAAATTCTAACAACATTCGGTCTTGTCTTTAACGTCTTTGGAAATTGCAAATATTTCTCAAAGAAATAACTCAGTTAAATTATCAGTGTTAGTTTTGATCAGATTATTTTGCTGAGTGCTTGGAACAAACAGGAAAAGCAGGTAGGGGAAGAGGGTGATCAGGCATTCAAGAAGGAGAAGGAAGGTCAACAACAGGAAGTAGGTACCCAAACTTTACCAGCTTCACAGTTCAAGCTAAGTGGATTTCTGTCATTTGTCCCATAGCATCTCCTGGGCTCCTGCTCAGTTCAAAGTGTTTGACAACTAGAACTTTTACCTTCATAATGTTTACAAACACAGAAACATGATTAAGGCATTCCTTCTATGTTAATAATAACTAACATTAAATAAGAAGGTCAATTGTAATCTAGTAAGCAAGCCAAAGTTAACTAGAAATTTCTGAAGTATACATTTTCATTTAAAATAACTCATGATGAAATCTGTAGTATGATGATATACTGAGATGACTGCCCAGCAGATTATTTTGCATATACTTTTCCAAATTTGTAGCCAGAATACATTCGTTACTTAATACTAATATAATGATTGTAATGCTTAATCAACTTTGTGCAAGGAAAATATGTAGAAGGAATAATCCCAATTTGAGTTTGGCAAAAATTTCTATTATTTGCTTCACTAATGTATTGTGGTAAGAACAAAACTTTAAAAATTCTCTGTGCAACATTCAGCTCATTAAATACACATTGATTACCATGTTGCCACTAACAATGTTGGAAAGTAAGATCAATCAGAAATGCCCCCAGAGTTAGAGGTGACATCAGAGATGAAATAAACTTTAGAGTCAGATGGGCTCAGATTTGAGTCCCAGCCCAATCATCTAACAATAGTGTGACCTTGGGCAAATGATGTTCACTCCCTAAGCCTCAATTTCCTCATCTGCAAAACAAGAGTAGCAAATCTTACCCCTAGGTTCTTTATCTTTCATGACATGCTGTCTTTAAGAAGGCTCAGGATAATGTCTAGTACAGAGAAGGCTTCCACTCATATCAATATATCTTAAGAGACCATATTATGCTGTGTCCTATATGAAAATTCTCTGAAGTAGAAACAGAACTCATAGTCATTGGCTTTCTGGTTAACTGAGATTATACAGCAATCTCCTTTCCTCTGCTTCAAATAAGCAGGCCTAGAGAAGCAAAGTTAGGGATTCTTTTTTTTGTAACTGAGGACCTAGCAGTGACTCTGTATATATTTGAATGCTGTCACCTTCTAGCTATTTGACCTTGCAAGTTTTTAAAAAATTCTTTCTATGACCCTGTATTGCATAATAGTATACATAGTACTGAATAGTGTATATAGTATTGAATAATAACAGTGCCTAACTCTTAGGCTCTAAGAGTTATTATGTGGACATATTTAGTTAGTCGTATTTATAGCTTGGTAAAGTAATAATCCTATGTAAGTATGTGTTAGCCATTATTATTAACTTTGACATCCTGGACATTAATAATAAGTATATGTAGGAAATATAATCAAACTAAAAGAACAAGACAAAGAGAGGTCAGTAAAGTATATAAAAACAGCAATATTTGTTTGCTTAAGAAATCACCGTGAGGTATTATAATGTGCCAGACACGGTTCTGTGTGTATGTGCTCCTATGCGCATGTGTATGTGTAGACACGTATACATCTTTAAAGTTGTTTGCTTGGTTTTTAATTATTTAATTAATCGCACTATAAAGTTACACTACGGCCATTTGCCTCTTTCTCCTAAAATCCGAAAGCAGAGAAAAATGGTTGTGTTCAGGGTTAGGTATATAAACGTTGATCATGCAGGTACCCTTGTTGATGAGGTATGTCCCTCCCTCCCCTAGCAGTTTCCCTCAAATGCCAATCCCCGCCTCCCTTGACAGTTTTCCACTCCTGCCAACCCCTTTCTTATAGTACTATAATAATTGTTCAAGGTTCGCTTTTGAGTGAAAACATATGGTACTCTGTTCTTTGTTTCTGTGATAGATCACTGAGTATGATCGACTCTAAATCCATCCAAGTTGCTGTGAAGTCCATATGCTTGTCCTTTATGGCT